>NW_026931297.1:0-44872 GCF_032062105.1 Saccostrea cuccullata | reverse complement strand
TATTACCCTTTTATCACCAACAAAATATATAGAGAGGATAACTGCTGCATCACCAATGTTTGTGCTGTTATGTTAAGGACAAAAAGACCCAGAAGAGAATGCTGTCGTCGTCTGCAAGGCGGCCTGATGAGCTCTAACAGGGCGAAACAGTGTATTTTTTTCTTCTTTCAAATGAATCTACCATTGGTCACTTGTAGGTTTTATAGATAAATAAAAAATCTTTTGAAAATTTTAATTGCCTGTTGACATTAGTTAAAATGAATTAATTCAGAGAACCTTTGTCCGCCACTTAAGTAAAAAAAGAAGAGCGCAAAGATCTAAAGGGGTGGGGCACGCGGTGACGGGCTGGGGCAGAGTCTTAGGGAGTACTAGCATAAAATTTCATTGCAAAAGCTTAACCTTGAGAAAAAACTCAGAAATGAAAGTTTTATACAAAAAACAGTTTTATACAAAAAACATTTTCAGTTCTTGAATTATCAAAAAATTCAGCATCTGAGGCATTTTTTGACTTATATTTTTAAATTAAGGTGCAAGCTTAACCTTGAAAGAAAAATTACAGAATGTATGAATTTTCAACTGCAAGAATTGACTGTATGATCTTGGTCTTTTGATATCATAATCAACAGGCCCCGGGAATCAATTTTAATGAAACAGACTGTGTGACTTGACATAATCAATTTCTATAAAATCTTTTTAAAAAGATTGTCAACTTTTTTTTTGGTTTATTTCTATATTTTTCCCCTCGTCCATAAAAGCTATGGAATAACATACAACAGCAGACTGACTTTTCATTTTTCATTTTTGGCTGCTTGATGAGAGAAAAAATTCAGCATCTGGGGCAGGCATTTTTTGACTTAAGCTTAAGAAACAATTTTCTGAAACCTAATACTTTAAAGAATTTTCTAAAAGATGATCCCGGGGATTTTTGGTATATTCGGGGAGATTGAAAATTTATTTCGGTCATGGAGAGTTGTTTCAAAGGCTTAATATCAGTTCTCTGTAATTATCAAACAATATCAATAATGCCTGGCCACACTAGAATTTCAATTTTAATGAAACTTTTTGTGTGTATTCATATTGTCACATAATTAATGGTTTTATATTTTTAAAAATGTCACGTTGCTATGGTAACAGCACCTATTATTTCCCCTATAAATTCTTCCTAAAACTTGACAAAAAAGACGTGATTTTGTAGGTTTTCTTGATTAAAAATGAGCTTAAAAGAATCAAAAGAATGGGAAAACCTACTTTTGTCTTAAAACTACCATTATTCGATTTTAGTATTACAACAATTTTCTCAAAACTGTAATTCTACATAATTTTCTAAAAGATGTAATTCTACATAATGCCTAGATAACACTTATTTTTGGGGATTTTTGGTATATTCGAGATATTGCGTGGAATTGAAAATGTTAAACAAAGACAGTCGGAAAGGACAAACTTAAATTATTCTCCCCCACTTTCAGTAAAAGTAAGGGACAAAAAAATGGAAACAATAACTGTCCTGCTCTTAGACACATCAGCTTGCGTACTGTGTAGCAGACAAGGATTTTTCAGTAACTTTCTTACTTACTGTACAATGCTCATTATTCAAGAGTTTTTCCCCTCGTCCAAAAACTTAAACCTTGGTCATATCTCGTGAATTGGAAGATAAGACTTTAATAATAAGTTGTATACTTGTGATAAGACCTTTTTAGATACACTTTGAGTTTTGACTCTGTGACCTTGAAGTTTGACCTACTTTCGAAAACTTAAACATTACATATTAAAATTGCCCGTAACTTTTAAATGAGAAGAATAGGACTTCCAATGTACATGTATACAGGTGCATTACATGTACTTGTAAGAAGTCCTTTTCTTAATATACAATGATTTTTTGACCCCGGTACCTTGAACTTTGACCTACTTTTGAACAATGTTTCTTCCTAATGACTTTTGATTTGAAGAGATAGGGCTTTATATTTATTTTTCTTGTTTATTACCTGTGGTAACACATTTTCGATCGCTTGCATGCTATAATTTCTTACCCCTGGACGTTCGTGCTTGACCTAATTTTTCATAAAATGGTAATAATTCTTGGATGACATTTGATAAGTCATTCATATTTAACACAATATGCATCTCATCCACAAAAACACCGAAAGCTCGGAACCACAGTTCTTTGAATTTGCTTGTTACATGAATCTTTCAAAGAGCTATCTGTCATTTTTTCACCTTTAAAATTACAAAATAATGGGGGTCTTATAACTAGGATAATGATTATCAAAAATTTCGTAACATAATTCAAAATGATATGTTTTAAGAGAACATTTTATCTACATTATACATGAATGTATAAAGATAAAAATCTTATGAAATACTTGTTATGCAAGACGCCGGATAGACTTACAGACTGACAGACAAATGAGATTTAATCTCCCTCGCTTTTGCGAAAACGGGGGACAACATTAAGACGCTTACTCCTCTTGAGTACCTTCTACCACCTTTGAGTTTTATTTGGGGGTGGGGGTTCATGTTTTTTGCCTTTTATATTGTAGTTTATTGATATCATGTTACAGTGTTAAGGGAAGTAACTCGAATTCGTGTTGTGTGTAAGAGTTTGTGTGCAAGAGTTATGTTTTTTTCTTAATGTGGGTCAGGTGGACACAGACTACCAATTATTTTGCTATACATTCCTTTATGATATAAAAAATATTTAAAAAATCACATCGGCTCAACTTAACTGAAACTTGGCACAGAGTAAGTCTAATTCAAGTCCAAAAATTTATCAAGCTCTCAGGAACATTCATAGTCTGCAAGTCCTTTTATGGCATCGCAAATAACCCCTACCCTGCTTTTTTCACTTTCTCTTCGAGGAAAGGGTAAATATGGGCCTCTTTACACCCTGTCTACTACGCGCTAAAAAGCAAAATTTCCCATTATTATCAATTTTATAATTTTTTTCAGACCCTCTCCTTTCCATTTATGCCCCAAAATAACCCCATTCCACTCCATAAACACCCCAAAGAATTTTTAAGAAAAAAACCTCTATTTTTAAACTGGAACTATTTGCGTGGTCAATGAAATAGGGGTAAAATTAGTAGTCTTTAACCAGGTGTCAGTGTGTATCCGGCATGAGTAGTGCGTGTATGGACGTCAGGGCGTGCTTCTATGTTATCTGTATACATGAATAAACTGTAAAACCTGATTCAATTCGAGTATTCTTCATATATTGCTTGTGAATTTTAGATATCGATCATTGTCATTTCATCTCCGCGTTTTCTATTGGTTTACTCTTTTCAGAGATCATTCAACACGCCTGCTAATCGATCATTTGCACAACCAGCAGTTGTGTATAACAATCAAAAGAGATCGATTTCCGGTTGTGCATTTGGTGCAAATAATTCCAGTACATAGGTAGTAAATGGGCCCGATTCAGACAATAATTGATAATTTTATTAAAATGTAAGAATGTGATTCCATGAGCAATTTATTTATCCTTAATTTCACATTCTCATAAAATGCAATGATTGTCGATTAGCGACGATATTTGTTTTGAAGCAAGGGCTGGTAGAGCAAAAATGCTGATTGAAAATAGTATTTCCGACTTTAAAATTCAATGTCCACCATGAGTATGCAACACGTGCATCCTATCCAACGAAATATGGACTTCGAATTGTGTATTGTTTGACAAATATTCGAAGTAAATAACATTGCCCATAAATGTGATAATTCAGTTGTGAAAGAGATTTCGGGTTATGCATGAAATAAAAGACAAAAAGTTTCAAACATCAAATAACGTAGTCTTCCAAAATTTTAAAAATAAAATTATAGGATTTCCTGCACACAAATTGCATTAATCAAGATTTGTTTGTGAAACATTAATGCGCCCGGCGGTAACAAAGTTCAAAAGCTATATTTAGCATATAGGTTATGGTCAAGGTCACAAGCCAATTGACTTTGGTGTCAATTGAAAGAACTTTATTAGTGGAGTAAGCATACCAAATATGAAGTCCCTATCTCCCATGGTTCAAAAGTTATAGGAAAAAGTCGAAAAAGCTATTTTTAGCATATAGGTCACAGTCAAGGTCACAAGGTCATTGACCTTGATGTCATTTGAAAGGACTTTATTAGAGGAGTATGCATACCAAATATGAAGTCTATATCTCTTATGGTTCGTAAGTTATGGTGAAGGTTAAAGTTGACAACAGACAGGCAGACAAACAGGACAAAAACAATATACGCACTGGATCTATCGATCCGGGTGCATAATAAAGGATAATTATGATTAAGATAATTAAACTGTTGATGTAGATCTGTTGGGGTGGGTGTTAAAGTATCAGTTACAATCAATATAATTGCATTTAATTCTTTTTTGTGAATTATAATATTCACATCATAAATAGTGTGTGAATTTTTTAGCTTAATAATCCAATGCATCTTTAATATGCATATTATGCAAAAACAGCTCATTAACTTCTTTCAGTGTACAAAATTGTTTTGACTGCACTGCAACAAAAGTGGTAGGGTAGACCGAATCTTCACACTTTCATTTTAAAAAAAAGTGAGAGGCAGACCCCCGATGATATGTGCCGTGGGGTAAGTGTTTCTTGGTGTCTTGAGGCTGGGTATCCTGAAAGATCAAGAAGACAACACCACACATTGCAGGTACTCGTGGAAAGGACACCTCCCCCCCCCCCATATTCAACCCCCGGACTTGTTGGACTCCTTTTTCACAAATTATAAATTTATTACATTATTCATCATGGTACACCATAGGAAAAAAAATCGCCAAAATCACATAATAATCGTTCAATAAAAAAAATACCCTTACTATACATTACAAGTAAAATTGATGCAAAGCATCAAATCGGCCGCAAAATTTATCATAAGATTTCAAAAATTTTAAAATAATCCATGCACGGGAAACACGATATTCAAAGCTGAAACAGATCATTTTTATATCAGACTATCTTCAAAGCAAAATAAATAAGATATATATTTTTTTAATTAAATAAATAGAAATTTTGTGTATTTGTTCATCAAATTTATCAAAGTAATAAAGTCAATAATAAGAATTAATTAATGAAGATGTAGACCTCTCAAGATAACCACGTGCTGATACCCTAGATCTTTGTCACGTGATAATTCCCATGATTTCTTCAGAGCAGGCTATGCTGCAAGGCGTATGATTGAAAAAATGTATAGGGAAAATTTATCCTTTTGTCATTCACATCGATCAGTAGTACATTCAAAACAGTTTCTACTAGTTGAAAGACTTTTCAATTTTTATTCACCTTGCAACTTTTACCACAGCATCATTATCGGGAAAAACATCACGATTTCCTTTCATATCGCACACACTCCCTGGCTGGGGAGTACCTATTGCAAACCCTTTTTATATAAACTATCAAGTACCTGATGAGAAATGACAATGAAATTGATACACAATATCAACAATTATTAATGCTCAGTTTGAAGCAAGTTTTTAAAATATTTTACTCATGATTTTATACATGTTATCCAGTGGCGGATCCAGGAATTGAAGTTAGAGGGGATGCCAAAACTATGCAAGGGGTCTGGGGCTGCCTTTAGGTCTCCAGCTCCTGGATTCTTAAGATTTTGTAGGGTAAAAAAAAAGGTCTACCAAGTAGACATATTAACATTTTCTAGACGAAACTGTGATTTACGCTAACTTTGACACCCCCCTTAAACCCGCCACTGTTATCATAACATTTAAGTTAGTTTACAGAACTGAAAAAAAAATGACGTCTCATTTCTCCATGTGTTCTTTATAACACAACCACAAATAGATCGGCCGCTGCTGCTGAAAAAAATCAAAGTACTCAGAAGTACAAAGAGCCGGGCTCATTTACAGAGTAGAGTGGATTTCTTACATGAATCACGATTATATTCTGATTAAAAAATTATTTTAAAACTATCAATATAAATGATAAGACACTGACAGTGAATTTTTCAATCCTAATACCACGGTCCGATTTTGTCAGAATCAGAATTAATCTGGTACCGCAGCTGAATGTAAACAAACAGGCCAGTCTGGTTCCCTCTCCTGCTTTACCTCGTATGTGTAGAGAACTACGGTAACACTGATTATCAAAAATCCTTACGCTAATGAACTATGTTCTTTGACTTATGAAGTTTCAAATTCATTACTACTAATGTTTATTTTATATAGATAAAACTTCGTTTTATTTTTGTTGCTTTATTTAGCGTTTGTATTATCTCAAAAGCGGTTGAGAGTAAGAACTATATTTTTGCACGTAACTTTAAAATGGCGACTATGGGGTCAACATCCTGCCTTGAAGAGGATCACATAAGCCGGCAATTGCTCTTTGAGCAATAAGCTCGGCTAAAAAGCCAAACATTCAGAAGCCGCTTTATGTGAGTCATAGGTAAGAATATAATGACAATGTCTATGTTTTGCTATGGGAAACCTAAAATACGTGTCGAATAAAAAAGTAAAATAGGATTTGCACAATGACAATGTGTAATAAAGATTATGTGAAAGTTTCATTAAATTTCACTCAGTAGTTTAAAAGGGGTTGCGGATAAGAGATGGGAACCCCAAAGCGTAACAGACGGACGGGCATACCGATTTGTATATACCCTCCCACTAGTATTTTCAAGTGGGGGGATAATAAATACAGTTCATGTTGTTCATTCTCTGTCCTTTCTGATCGCTATAAATAGAGTTTCCTCGTTTTGCTTTTCTCCGACTACCTTCACAATACCAGCCCTGGGTGCGACTACCAACACGTCTTATACAAAGTTTTACTTTGAAATCAGCGGAAGGTTCTGGCGAATAAAAGCTACATGTATATCAACAGTTTGATTGTTTGTATTTTATTTGTTTGTTTTTTGGTTTGTAAACTCTTTTTGGAAGCCCCCACCCATCCTAGAACTTTTGAAAACTGTTGCCAGGTTTGAAGTGAATGATGTGTGATGCTATATGCATGAGTACTGAGGCACCGCACCTGGACATTCTTCCCCCTTCTAAAAATTGTTGGAGCTGCCACTGCAACGTCTTCATATTATAACCAATATTTAAAATTTGATAATTACCAAAAGTAATATACAGTGGACGCCAGATATCCGGATGCTTCAGTATCCGGACGATTTTTCATGGGAACGGAATTTTTTAATGTTATTTTGTCTTGTTTAACTGGTGATTCAGATTTCCGGATGTTTCAAATATCGGACGATTGGTTGGGAACCAAAGCGTCCGCATAAACGAGGCTCCACTGTAGTGTAAGGGGTGAATTATGCATATTGTTTTATACTTTCTTAACTTTTTATTCTTTATCTCATGCATAACCCGAAATCTTTTTCACAACTGAATTATCGCATGCATCTATTAGGCCATGTTTTTGTCAAATAATACATAATTCGAAGTCCAAATTTCGGTGGATAGGATGCTCTTGTTGCATACTCATGGTAGACATTAAAATTTCAAGTCGGCAAATACATGTACTATTAAAATTTTTCAATCATAAAAAGTTTTATTTATCATAAATTTCATTGAGGAACTTATTAATCAAACTAAAATCACAAACTGATCATCAATTATGCATCTGATACATATCCAAAGCCATAGTATTTCTGCATGCCCTTCCCTACTTTCTTAACTTATTAAAATAATTTGATGCATGGCACTATTCAATTCACAGAGTATACTACATGTATTTAGATGACGTTGAAAGTTTTAATAAAACTCCAGTCACAAATTACACAACACTACTGCCATATCTTATCTTAGCAAACCTGACAAATTTACTGTTAGTATAAATAGACAAACCATGAATCTGATTTTTCAACATATACATGGATCCATGATTTTTTTTATGAAACATGCTGAATTATTTTGATACGTTATCGTCAGAATGTCCCAAACATGCACTGGTCAACCGTCCATCCCAAACGGGTACCCCACAGACCATTACGTTTGTCTCCGGTTTGGTACATCAAAAATGGCACGTCCCTTTCTTTAATTCAATTAACTTCGTTGATTAGTTGTGTTTTTTTTTCAAAATATGGTTCGAGCAAAATTAGTAATTGATTTATAGCTCTACTGGTCAGAGACTATAGTAGTAATGCGTCCTTCGCCCGTCTGTCTAGCTGTCTGTCTGTAAATAATTTTCCAAAATGCTACTCCTCCTACAGTTTTAGTCTGATTTCAATATAACTTTGCACACTAGTAGACTATACTAAGATATCGGTTTTTGATTTCGGTGAACGATGTTGCCGTGGTTTCTGAAAATAGAAATGTCTGTGAAATGCTTTTAAAATGCTACTCCTCCTACAGATATAATATTGATTTCTATATATTTTTAAAAATTCAATTTTATGAATGATGTACCATGGTAACTAATATTGATTATTATGTAAAATTATATTTAAAGCTACTCCTACAAGTGTAGCATTTCTGAATTCAAGTCCCAATTATTAGTCCTATTTTCCATTGTTATACTAGTATTAGTATAAACCAGTAGAGCTACAGTCTTGACAGACTTCTGTTTTTTTCATTTATTTGTGAAAATCCTTCACAAATTATGTTCTAAAAAGCGTTTGAATTTAGGGCAAAGTAACACTTATACATGTAACAATTAACTTTTGAGCTGGGCAAAAGTCCGATTCCTATCGTTTATGAGTGTGACAAACATATCGAAATCAATTATAATTAATATCCTTAAGGAAATGGGTATTTCCAAGCTAAAAAAGACTATCTTCTGAAAAAAAAACGAATGCTATATTTAACTTTGGAATGTAAACACTAAACATTATATATAATTACCCTAGCCTTGTTTTTTTTAATGTGTAATAGACCTTTCGTTTATGTAGTTGTATACTAGTTAATATTTTTAGTGATATCTTTTTTATTTTTTTTTATTTATAAAATGCCATACTCAGTCATTGCTTGAGATATATTTTAAATACATGTATACTATCTTTCAATTTTGTTTTCTTTCAAATTCTTTAGGTTGTGTAAAAGGCTTCCCAAGAATAAAAACAATAACCAATCCAAGAAAAAGGTTTATTTGCAACTAATTCGCGATTAAAAAGAGAGTAGCAAAACTCGCAGATATTTATCGTGCACGAATAAAATTTGGTTTACGGTATCAGTAAACTGCACTTTCATTTCGTTTATTCATTTTTGTAAAAGCATCAATGTAATGTTTTAATTATTTCTATTAAAAGAAATGTGTTATTTATAGGGAATTCAGACCGCATACATTGTCATGACGATAAAAATATCAAATAACGTTCCGAAAAAAAAAAAATTAAAACATGTCTAAAATATCATGCTACATACGAGGGCCGTTCAAAAATTACGCGGACTGTGTTATTATTTACTCTTACAGACGTCATATAGTTATGAAATTTCACAGAAATATGTATCTTAAAGATTCCAATAAATTTTGGGCAAAATTTATGTATTTTAAAAAAGTTCTACGAAAATTATCGCTATGTTGATATCGCCGATGAAGAGGTACGGAGCACGACAAAAAATTTGAAGCAAAAGCATGCAGAATCGAAAATTTAACTTATTATTTTTCGATAATTCGCGATATTTTTCGACAATTTTTTCAAATGTTTCTTTAAATTGTTCTATCATTATGTATGTTGATTTCTGACATGATATTTGAAGTACTAACAGAAATAAAGTGATTTTTTTCCGATGCGATTCCCGTGAAAACGACTTTGAAAAAGACGTCTCCTGAATTGACGGCGCACCACACTTTTGTAAAATTGCGTGTGATGCTTGAGATATCGCCAACATAGATCCAAAATATGCATAATTAAACATGTAGTAAACTAGGGTATTCGTGACGTTCGTCCACATATATCAAAATGAAATTTTAGACCGTTAGACCTCTGTGAAGAGGCTATACGGGAGGATGGGAAGATGATTATCGACGAAAACATTATCTGGACTGTAAAGAACGTGAATGAGAGTCACCAATATCATACTATATCTCATAAATACCTGCATATTTTGGTTTTAAAACAAAAACAAAATATTCTTTACTTGTTTAATAGATTTTAAGCTTGACAAGAAAAGGTGTTTGGATGTTGAGTAGATAAGGTATTACTAAAACTGTACAGGTACTCTTGGGAAAATGTTGAGAAAATGAAAGCTCAATCACACATTTTTTTTTATAATGCCTGTGACGTCGAAGATTTTGCTGCTCCGTGACTTAATGATATGTCCTGATAAATCACTAAAAATCGATACCAATTTATAACATTTTGATCAGAAATTTTGAAGACCATATCAGTAAAGATTCTTTTATATTATGTGTGACATTTTGCCCGATTATGTCGTCACATATTTTTTCTTTGACACAAGTCCGCGTAATTTTTGAACGGTCCTCGTAGATAATGTTTTTTTAAAAAATTAGGTTCTTTCTATCTCTACTGACAAGACAAAAAAACGATGAATGAGAAACAAATAACTTCATTTATGTAGTCTGAAGTCATTGACCGAAAAAATATCTTGAAGGTTTTTCAAAGACAAAAAAATAAAATTATATAAATCGACCTGGTACATTATGTCTTCGCTATATTAATTTTATAGAGGAGTATCTTGGCAAATTGGCACATTTAAAGGATTCAGCTAGTCCGAAATATCTGACGTTTTCAGTCGTGTTTTATCACGATTTTAATTCATGTAGAATGGTCACTGGCATATGTTTTTGAATGGACATTGAGAATTCACAAAAATAGCTACATTCGTCAATGTGATTGAAGTTTAGGGGAGAAAAAAGAAGTAAAAACATAATTATATGGTTTGTCTAATTCCTAGGTCCACGCCTGTGACCCTTTTCACCAAAAAAAAAAAATAAATTTAAGTCTACGTCTATGGAATGCCATATACGACAGCCAACTGCTTACTGCCAACTGCTGACTGCTTACTGCCAACTGTCAGCTGCTTACTGCCAACTGCCACACATATTTGAATAAATTTTATATTTGTATTGATATTTATATGAATTTTCACAAAAAAGGGATAGGAAAGGCACGGATCCAGGACATTTTTTTCCAATAGGGTCACCCTGGTAAAATTGAATGGAATAAAATGACCAATATATTTTTAATTGATTAATTAATTGATAAAGTACATTATTTATTTTTTAAATTTGTTTTCCTATTTGAAATAGGTAATAAAATGACTATTTTCTGCTTTTAATCTTTAAAGAAGCCCCCCCCTCCCCCGGAGACAACAAAACCTTTGAAGAGAGACTAATAATAAAAAAGATTTGCCGTTTCGCAGAAAAAGATGTTTTGAAAATAAATTTCCGTTTTCCATTATATTATATAGTTAAAAATTTCCTCAAATTAAAG
The DNA here is from genome assembly GCF_032062105.1 of Saccostrea cuccullata. NCBI lineage: Eukaryota > Metazoa > Mollusca > Bivalvia > Ostreida > Ostreidae > Saccostrea > Saccostrea cuccullata. Next base: position 33,529 of record NW_026931297.1, on the reverse strand, counting down.
ATGTATATCTCTGTGTGTTATAATGTTCCACATGCATAGATCGGGGGGGGGGGGCATTTAAAATTTGTTCAATCATACGTTAAATAAACTAAACGAACTACCAGTATAACTGACCTTGGACCCTCCACTTAGAAAACGCCGATCAAACATTAATATCTCTTTGTTTGTACAAATAAAATATGTTTTACATGCATAGATCTAGAGAGAGGGGTCCGGAACACCCCTCTGAAATTTGTAAAGTTATTTAATGCACAAACTAAACCAACTAAAAGTTATTTAATGTATAAAATAAATCAACTAAAAGGGACCTTAGACCCCCCCCCCCCACTCCCCAACTGAAAATGTGGATTCGTGTTAAGTTGGTATGAAAAAATGTCATACACATGAAAGTATGACGCATAAGAACCCCCTCTCCTCGGCCGAAATAAATTTTCACATTTAGGAAAGGATTTTACGTATTTTTTTTCTTGTCAAGAAATTTCTGGGTCGGATTTTTTTTTTTTACCAGAGTGACCCTCTTGGAAAAAAAATGTCTTATAGATCCGCGCCTTTTTTTTTAAATTTACATAAATATCAATGTAAAATAAAATTTATTCAAACATATGTGGCAGTTGGCAGTAAGCAGCTGACAGTTGGCAGTAAGCAGTCAGCAGTTGGCAGGAAGCAGTTGGCTGTCGTATATGGCATTCCATATACGTCAGATAAGAAATTGACATCTCTGTAATTTTTAGTTTAATAAATATATATGAATTTTTTCTTACTAGTAGTCATATTTACTTAGTAACTTAGTGGAATTGAAGTATAATATCTTTTTATGTCCTACTACAGCTGTTGAGGAATATAGGACATAGAAAACGCCGATCAAACATTACATATCTCTTTGTTTGTACAAATAAATTATGTTTAACATGCATAGATCTAGAGAGAGGGGTCCGGAACAACCCTCTGAAATTTGTACAGTTATTTAATGCACAAACTAAACCAACTAAAAGTTATTTAATATGTATATAATGAATTGTGGAATAAATATACCGCATGTGATTATACGTGATTGTGGGACACTCTATGTATAATAATGTAGTGATCATCGCTGTTTGTGGGTCACTATATATATACATTTGTGTATATATATAACATTGTGGGGCAGTTGATTGTATAAATTATATTGCGAGAGAGAATATCCCTAGAATATCTTGTTAAGATTCTCATAAATAATGTATCTCAGTAAATTCATTATTTAATATGATCCGAAAGTACTTGAAAAGTAATATTGAAAATTTTATATTGAAATCAGCAAAATGTTCTTAATGATTTATTCTATTTTGTACATAAGTAAATATACATGCATGTATATATCTATAGATATTTTATCAAACATTAATTCTTATGTCTCTTCATTTAGCATTTGCAGTAAATTATATATATAGCAAAAGATAATATTGCGGGTCATAAAATTCATATATGAAGAGGATTGTGCGATGTATATAGTTTATCCCACAATGCTCTATATATATGAATGTTTTGACCCACAATTATATACAACATTTTTAATATTAACTCAAAAATTATATTATATATTTTATAAGGACCATATATAACGCCTAAATTATGAATATGGCATAGCTATGCAATGTAGAAATGCGAGATCCCACAAACCAGCTTAGAGGGTCGATGCCCACAAACAACCTCATATACCTATATATATATATATATATATATATATATATATATATATATATATATATATATATATATATATATATATATATATATATATATATATATATATATGTAACTTACGTTGGAATAGTCAGAAAAAATATATTTATCAAAATCAATTCAAGTTTATTTCAATACTTGATTTTGCTTTTCAAGAGTTATTCATTTTCCACAATTAAGTAAGCACATTAGGTTTTAAAATAAATAAAACTAGAGGTACTGTGAGCGATGAGCTCACTAAATGATACCCCCCGCCTCCCATATGGTTATAACTGGTGAAAAAGTCCATGTTTTCCTGTGGCCGGGAAACCCAAAATATGTGTCGGATCAAAAAGTAAAATAGGAGGTGCACAATGGCAATATGTAATAAAGATTCTGTGAAAGTTTCATCAAATTTCATTCAGTGGTATGAGAGGAGTTGCGGATAAGAGATGGGTACCCCAAAGCGTAACAGACGGACGGACGGACGGACAGACGGACGGACGGACGGACGGAATTAACGATTACTATATACCCTCCCGCTTTTCAAGCGGGGGGTATAATTATAATAACGTTTAGATTAAATGATAGTACTCTTCCTTGTCGTGGTTTATAATAATTTTTGTACAATTCTCAGTCAATCTTGGACTTTCAGTAAGGCGTTGCATTCTTGCCATTCTCGGCGCTACGTAATTAGCATCTCTCAAAGCGACATAGATTCTCATTGGTTAAGAAATTGATAACATGAACTTTAAATCGTTGTTGACAACGATTAGACGATTTAGGGCCCACCCTTTTACCGTACGAAACGCTGTCATTGGATCATTGCTACACTCATTGACATTCGCCCGAATTTCTATCCCAGTGAATGAGAGGCTGTGTACATTTCAGACGCTAATTACGTAAAGTCGAAAATGTCACGCCTTTACTGAAAGTCCAAGGATAATAGAGAATTGTACTATTATGCATTATTCCCAGTCGTTAAAAATCTACCTGATCTGATGTAGACTTGTGTATATATCAGTGGTGTAGACTTGTGTATATTTCAGGGTGACTACCGTGTGATTGTTAAGGTGAATGAGAACGGCACGGGGAGACAACTGGTGTGCCTGAACCTCCAGCTCTCCGTCACCCAACACAGAGAACACAGCACTTCCGACTGGTTGTTTGGTGGCCGATAACAACGACCTTAATATATTGATATTGTTTCACATTACATGAATAAAAACTTACAATGATAAACAATATTTTTAATTTGTAACTTAAATTGTATAAAATCAAGGTACCTAATTTAAAAATAAGGGCAAGTAGCATCGGCGGGAAGGGGGATTTAATGTATATTTATGACCTTGACCTTTGACCTGGAAATCTGTATTGGTCTTCTGTAGGCCATAGGGAGTTGTGATATTAAATTTTATTTTAAAAAAGAGGCTCATAGAAAACAAAAGTTATCATTTGGAAAATGTTATTTACAATTTATGAATTTCTGAACTTGATCTGTTGACATTATCCAAAAATCTTCTTTGGGCCACATGGAGTTTGAAATCGATCTTAAAATCTACAGGGGTCCATGAGACCATAAGAAGTTGTGATATAAAATTTCCTTATGAAAACGTATAAGCTTTTTAAGATATTGTCAAAAAAAGTGTTACACACAGACAAAATGGAAGAGAAATACATGGATCCAGAGTAATACCCCCCCCCTTAGCTTTTAGTGAAAGCTATGGACAAAAATTACACTTTTAGGAAATTCAGTATGTGAATGAAAAATGAAACCTATTATTCGTCATGGATTTGTTATAGTTCTGTTTTAACATTTTGCAAACCTAGTATATGCATTACAGTAACAGACACTTGTTTCTGTAATAATTTTTTTTTTACCCATAGGCCTTATATAAGAGTGTTATAATTATACTATGGATAAAAAATTATTACAGAAACCAGGGACTTATTTATACTAACTTATCTCGTTAGTATATATACATGTAGGTCCCTGCAGAAACAAGTGCCTGTGATTACAGTGTGACAACCAATATAATCATGATAATGTTTCAACTTTGCATAGCTTCATTGCACTGTAATTTATCTACACTAACATTTCTACATAAAACATCTACATGTTGTATTTTAATAAAAGACAATAAATAACGTGCTTTCTTTGCGCAGCCGTTTTCCGCCTTACCTGGCGCATTTCTATGTTTATATTGAAATGCGTCAACGCACACGCTTGCTGTCCTTGCTGTTTGTTTATAAACGAGATAGGTGAACCATGTGTATTTTCATAGTTTTTGGCAACACTCCACCCTAGCAAAAGCAGTTTACATTGTTTATGAGTATTTTACAAAGGCACAAATAAGTGAACGTAACTTTTAGTAAGGTTTATCTGTATCGCAATAACAGGCTAATGCATCTCCGTGTAGCTGGGCTGCGGTGACTGGATTCAGGTATGCACTGATGATCAGAACAGCTAAATTTTACTGTGATATTTGTTTAGATGTCTGCAGTGTAAGCAATGTCTAGTGAGTTTTGCGAGTGTTTCCACTTCACCGCTTTCCCCCTGGGGGTGGGGCACTAAACGTATACAGGTGGGGACCACTCGCCCAAATGGGATATAATATTAGTCCGTTTGGGATATATCCTAAATGCCTTATGGGATATATATTTACAGTTTTTATTTTGGCTATAAATATCATAAATCCGCATCAGGGCACATATAAAGGAATAACTTTTGGTTGACAAGTAAAGTTTTTCTGTATGACCATTGTTTATAGGAGAATTGATCTCTTGGAAGTTCCAAAACTTCTTGGGGGGTCAATCTTACAAACTGTAGGGTTGCAGATAAATTTGCTTACCAAAAGTTATTCCTTTATATGTGTCCTGATGCAGATTTATGATATTTATAGCCAAAATAAAAATTTTCATTTTTTGCACTATAGCTATTATATCCCATTTGGGCAAGTTCATGTAGACAGCATGTAGACATAATTGCGGGTGATAAGTCACCATAAACAATCTGACAAGTAGACATAAATGTTTGATAAGTCACCACAAACATCCTTACAAGTAGACATTATAATAATACATGTATACATAATACCAGTATGTATATTCTGATAAAGTCATGTGATATATTATATCACATGACTTTGAGGGCAACATACCAGAATATTATACTTTCATGTAAATTAGTTGAATCTGATTGGTCGAGAAACATTTGTTAGAAAACACTATTACCCGCTGAATAATGAAGCCACACCCTCCAGCGTAGCAACAGTCAACATTGCTTGACGACGGGTGGTATTCCAAAAAATAGCGACTACGCAGAATTTATGCACACACTGTTCACTGTTATATGCATTAAAATGTTTAAAACATTCAGTATAATATAATAAATATAGCATGTAGTTGAGTGTAACATTGAAAATTTTTCACCCCAAGAAAACCATCGTCAACCGAGGCACAGCCGAGGTTGACAATGGTTTTCTTGGGGTGAAAAATTTTCAAGACATGATAAGACAGCCGAACTGATAAGACGTGTTTTTGGGTAGCTCTGATCTCACCTGTTATCTATGTAGAAGTACTATGTGTGATTGTCTCATGTATTACCTAGCCAAAATATATGGCTGAGTCTAATGAATATATGGATCAAAGTATTAATGCAAGCCTATTTAAATCGTTTTCTGGACTTACACAATCATTCGATGGAGATCAAAATATCACCACTTCTGATGTGAGTATACCACACTTTCTTAATGTGACATTTAACAAGTACAGTATAACTGTGTCATTCCAGCAGGATAAATATGAATCTATTTTGAACTATTTGAAAGAGGAACTAAAACCAATAAAAGAAGTAGGTAAAAATGGACAGATTTTCAAGTCTGATTGTGATTCTGTTACTGCCACACTGTATGCTGGGACTAGTGTCTTACACATACAAGGCTCCTCGGCAAATTCCTGGCTAGACAAATTCATCAACGACATCAAGAGCAAGGACACTAACAATATTAGTAATGCACTGGGGCAATCATCGCCACAAATGGCATCAACTCCAGTTAAAAAGCCTTCTCTTGTGTTGAACAGTCCGTCAAGTGATGTACATGATTGTGCACAGTGTGCGAGTACAATCCAATCCTTACAGCAGTCAATCTGTGACTTAGCCAAAGAATTGCATGAATTAAAAGAAAAACTAAAATGTCAAAAAGGCGAGGATCACAGCAAACCAACACTAGCTGACAAAAACACGCAGACATCAATGAAGATTATGAAGAACAAAGAAACAGACGTGCATGGTTTGAATCATGTGCCATCAAACTCCGTATCCAGACACACCCAGTGTGAACCTTTACCGGAAAAGAAAGCAAAATGCACAGCTGATTCTGGTACTAACACCGAATCACAGGACCATCATCATACACCTGCAAGATCCATGATTAAGGAAAAACCCGGAAGTAAAAAACTTATAATTGGAAGTTCAATCCTACAACGGGTAAGAACCAGAGGGTTACAAAAGGATGTTCATGTAAGAACTAATAGAGGGGCTAAACTATCCCAAATCAAAGAAAAAATTCACAAAATAAATGTATCAGAATATTCCCACATCATCATTCAAGCCAGGGGAAATGATGCCTCATCTCATCGAGACGTGGACGTTATTGAACATGATGCGGCGGAAATCATCACCGACATCAAACATCGCTCTCCGGGAACCGAAGTTTATTTTTCCGAGGTATTACCAAGACGGGATGTGGATGTGTCTCATGTGAATACCACATTGAAATATGTATGTGATGAATATGGAGGTTCATTTATTTCCAACAAAAGTGAAATCAAGGAGGTAAACCGTATGCATTATTGGAAAGACGGGATTCATCTTTCGGACAAGGGGACGTCAGTGCTTCTTAAACGGATTAACAGTGAAGTTTCGATTTTGCGAGTGAATTCCGGTCGAACCAATACAGATTCCAATGCAAGTTTTTACCAGTCTGTGACTTGCTACTTTTGCAGTGAACACGGACACACATCGCGCCACTGTAGACACGGACGAAAGCTTGATTGTTGGAATTGCGGGGAATTAGGACACAAGACGAAATCCTGTCCATACATGTACTAGGTATCAGGCAAAGAATGTGTAGCCGTCAACAACCATTCTAAATCTTTTTCGAACTCTAGTACATTTTCTATCCTTAGCATTATTTGTAATGAATGTAACAATTTACAATGTTTATGTAACGATATTGATAACTGTAATAACTCTACAAATTCTAAATTGTCAAGAAAACCACATGTTAAAAGTAAGACACAACCGAACACAGATTCTAAAAGTAGCCCGAGTTCAGCTGAACAAACCACTGTCATTTCTCCTGTGCCAAGCTCATTCAAATCTGTTTCACAAGTAATGAAAACAGTCCCTTTGACCCATAATAATGATACTCAAACAACACAAAATAACCAAGGATTTGGATTGGTAAAAAAAGGTTTACGATTCGGAAATTTAAATATTTGTCATATTATTCCAAAAATTGATGAAATAAAACTATTGCTCCAAAATAGGCAAACTTTAGACATTTTAGGTATATGTGAAACTTTTTTGACCGAGCAGATAGGCAACTCTGAATTAAATATTGAGGGCTTTGTTTTTGAAAGAAAAGATCGAATACTAAGGGCAGGTGGTGGAATTTTAATATATATTTCAAATGACATTTCTTATAGACGTAGAACTGATTTTGAAATCAGTAATATTGAAACAATATGGCTAGAGATAAATCTAAAAAATTCAAAACCTATATTTTATTGCTCTGCTTATCGTCCACCATCTGCCCCCTCCTGCTGGGCGGAGGACCTAGCAAGGGAGGTGAACCGTGCCTCCTGCTGTGACGATACTGAAATTATTCTATCAGGTGATTTTAATATTGATCTAATGAAAGACCCCCCACAATATTGGACATCTGCTTTAGAGGAGTTTGGACTTTCTCAGATAATAAGTTACTGTTCCTACTAGAATAACAAGTACCTCAAGTACCTTAATTGATCATTTTTATACAACCAAACCAGAAAACATATGTGAAACAAATGTGCCCCCTATTGCTATTTCTGACCACTACCCTGTATGCTTGACACGGAAAACTAATTGTATACATCGTAGAGGAAAACATACTGAAATCCAATATAGAGATTTTAAACAATTCAACGAAAACGAGTTTTTGAGAGAGTTAGAAAATGCAAATTTTAACACTCTTCTTGAACTTAAAGACCCAAACGAAATAATGAATAAATTTTATGAATTGTTTAATGATATTCTTAACAAGTATGCCAAAGTAAAAACTAAAAGAGTCAAGACTGAAATTCGACCTAAATGGCTAACACAGGAAATAAATGATGCTAGACATTTACGCGATACATATCATTTACAAAGGAATTCAGAAAATTACAAAATTTGGAGAAATAAAGTGACACAATTAATAGATCAAGCGAAATCAAAGTATTACAAATCTGCAATTAAAGAAAGCTCAAGTCCTAAAGAAATGTGGAGTTATTTAAACCATTTGGCATCTAAATCCAAAAACTTTTACACCTAGCCATATTACACAAAATGGTTTAGATTTTGAAGATTTACAGGATATTGTTGATATTTTTAACAAACACTTTACGGAAATATCCTGTAAATTATTAGCAGATATGTCAGTACAAAGTTTTGATTCAGAATTATTAAATCGGTATACAGAAACTAAACTAGGGAAAGAAAATTTTTTCAGTGTTAATGAAATAACTGAATTTGAAGTATTGAATATGTTGAATACACTTGATGTAAATAAGTCAGCCGGTATAGACTTTATCGGACCTCGTCTTCTAAAACTTTCGGCAAATGTCATATGCAAATCTCTTACACATCTTATAAACGCTAGTATCACTAATGGAGTATTTCCATCCAGTTTAAAACAAGCAAAAGTCACTCCAATTTTCAAAAATGGCGACCACGCAGATCCAGGGAACTACAGACCGATATCCATTCTTCCAACATTATCAAAATTAGTTGAAAAACACATAGCAAATCAAATACGTAACTTTGCCTCTAACTTTGATCTTTTATTTAAATCACAATCTGGATTTCGAGAATTTCATTCATGTCAAACGGCTCTTACAAAACTTACAGATAATTGGCTACAAGCTATGGACCAAGGAAATCTAGTAGGCATAACTTTCATTGACTTTAGCAAGGCATTTGATTTGGTTAATCATGAAATTCTTATAAGTAAACTTCAATCATATCACTTTGATCAAAGGGCTATTAAATGGTTTCATTCTTATTTAACTTCAAGGTCTCAGTGTGTAAAAATAGGAACACATTCCTCTGATTTTTTGCCCGTCACAGCAGGAGTGCCCCAAGGATCTATCTTAGGTCCCCTATTATTTTTATTGTATATAAATGATCTCCCCTTACATGTAAATAGAACAGATATTGATATGTTTGCTGATGATGCAACCTTGCATACATATCATAAAAATATAAAAGGTATTGAGAATGCCCTTAACTTTGATTTGTGTGAGATTGAAAATTGGTGTTCCAAAAATCAAATGGTGTTAAATATCAATAAGACAAAATGTATGCTTATGGGAACTCAGCAGAGAAAATCAAGAATAGATTCACCTGAACTAAATTTATATGCTTCAAACAAATTAATTGAAAATGTTAAATCTGAAAAACTTTTGGGAGTGCATATTGATGGTTCATTGCGCTATAATCACCATATTGACTCAGTTTGTAAATCTTTGACATATAAATTATATACCTTACGCAAAATCAAAAAATTCCTTCCCTTACAAACAAGAAAACTATTCTATAATGCATACATTCTGCCCTCTTTGAATTATTGCCTAACTATTTGGGGTAATGCGCCAGGTGCTGGCATAGATAGAGTTTTTAAATTGCAAAAAAGGGCAGCCCGTATTATACTAGATGTGGCTTATGATGCCCCTTCACTACCATTATTCGAAAAACTTGGATGGCTGACTATTTACGAGTTGATCGATTTTCATAAATATATATTACTGTACAAAACACTTCATGGTATGGCACCTACTTATTTAAGAGACTCTTTTGAATTTATTTCTTCTAGTAATTATGCTCTACGATCTGAAACAAACTATGACCTTCATCTACCGAAGTATCGAACAAATCAATTTAAAAATTCTTTTCATTATTCCGGTGTTCATTTATGGAACAAATTACCTTTGTACATACGTTTTTCACAGAATTTACACACATTTCGTAAAAATGTAGAAAAATTCATAATAACGTGCCGCAATTAAAATCTCCTGAAATCTATATGTACTTGTATTTTTACTTCATGTTGTATTATTTATTATTGTACAATGATTTTATTATTGTATTATTGTATTATTGTGAACATGCTTAGAGGGCCCCGAGGAAGACTAGTGCATTGCACTAATCGGGTTACCCTCTTTAAATAAAGTATTATTATTATTATTATTATTATTATTATTATTATTATATTTATATAATATTTGTCCCTCCTGAAAGCCCAGGGGTGATATGTCATCCGATGCTGAAGGCAGAGGATGACATAATACTTAGTTTTCCTGTCATAGGGGCAAATATTTAAGGAATCACTGTCTAGTTAGTAGAGTATGCCATGGGCATCAACGATATTTGGAAGAGCAAAGCTCATTATGCATAAATTACTGTAAAGCAACTTTTATTCGCATGTGAAAATTTTTCATGAGTGTTGCGAGAGCCTCGTCATCACGAATATTTCTTGTCACAAACTGATCCTTAATGTCTCTGTGTCGATTAACAACAGATCAAAAAAAGGCTTGATCACAAAAATTAATTGTTGCTAACTATTTACTCCCAGTAAATCATGAAAGAAAGTCATCGCCAATAAACGTTGGTTTACAGTATCTCATTTTTCCAACTATCATTGATGTCCCTTGCATACTATAGTAACTGTAGACAGTGATTTCTTATATTTCCATTTCATTGTGAAATAAAATTGTAAATTTAGATTTTAAAACTGTAGACTTATTAGATTTAAATTACAGTGGAGTAAGGGCGAAACGATTACACGTGTAAACGGCGACGTTTCGATTATATACTCTAAACGTTTACAGTTTGAGTAAACGTTTACACGAAGGTCATTATCAATGTCTATCAGAAATAAAGTTTAACACAAACAAATTGTTTTATTTCATAATTTACTAAAGAAACACCGTCTTTGACCATTTGATAAGCAACAACCTAAACCGGAAACATATTGAACGAAAATATCTAAAACCCGATACGGGCTAACATAATTAATTCCGATTTCCGAGTTGCTAATACTAGCGATGTTTTACGACACTTGAATCACAGGGGCATCTTATCCACTCTGTTCTCTACTTCACATTAAAAATTGCATTTTTATATGTGAAGTAGAGAACAGAGTGGATAAGATGCCCCTGTGGTCCGGTAGCCAAACAAACCAAGCAGTTGAGTGACGAGGTCGTAAGTGAATGAATTTAATGCGCCTCAAATTCTTACGGTTAAATCAAAATAACCAACAATAAATTTGTAATAACAACTCATACTTATATTAAAGTGAAAGAATTGATTATTAAATTCGAGTTTCATGAGTAAGTAGCCTTAAAAATCCAACATAGAATATCTCCCGTTTAAACGGTACCGTTTCGTTTACTGCTATCCGTTTAAACGTTTACAAAATTCAGTAAACGTTTCACCCTTACAGTGGAGCCTCATTTATCCGGACGGTTTGGTTCCTAGTCAATTTATCCAGATATGTGAAGTGTCTGGATATCTGAATTACCAGTTAAATAAGACAAAATAACTTCTGAAAATTCTGTTCCGATGAAAAATCGTCCGGAAACTGAAGCATCCGGATATCTGGCGTCCGGATATCTGAAGGTCCACTGTACAACAAAGTGTCCCATGTCAATTTCCATAGCCCCCACCCACTGACTTCAAATACTTGTGTGAAGATAGCTGCACAAGATTTGTATCCATATTAGGCCTCCTTAGCATCGGACACAAAAACAGAGGCATAAGATTTACATGCACAATAGGCCTCTTTAGCTTCTAGCCGACCTAGATCGCTCGATGAAATTTACATTCCAGTAGAATGATCAAGAAATCAATTCAGCTAACTTTCAAAGAGTTATCACAGAGAAAACAAACAAATAATGAAATATGGAAATATTCTGGTATATTTGCATTCTCTGTTTTCTCCCAGTATGAACCTGCAGTATTCATTTGTGTTCCTAGGAAAAGTTATTCAAAAATGTTATATAAATGTTTGATTAGTCACTATAAACATTTGGGTCAACTGAGTGCACTTTTGGGGCTGAGGGGATAGGTGGGTCAACAGAGTGCACTTTTTGGGGGGATAGGTGGGTCAACTGAGTGCAGCTCCTGGGGGGGGGGGGGATAGGTGGGTCAAGGGAGTGCAGATTAGGGGGTTCTAAGGATAGCCGGGTCAATTCAGTACATATGTTGCATCATCTTTTAGATCTATTGCATCATCTTTATATATCTATTGCATCATCTTTATATATCTATTGCATCATCTTTTAGATCTATTGCATCATCTTTTTATATCTATTGCATCATCTTTTTTGATACCTGTTGCATCATCTTTCAAACTGGATTTCCTCAAAACATTAACAAATAACACACAATAGAAACAAGAACATAGATTTTATTCAAGTGAAAAAAATACAACAATTTACTTTTTCTTCTTCTGTGCCTTATCAGTGGTCAGGGGTAGTTTCCTCTTGGGTTCCTGAGGCTTTTTCTCCATTTTTTGTATTTCTTTGACGAATTGTTGATCCTCCTCATCCTCTGTACACTGATTAGCCCAATGACCAGATTTCCCGCACTTGTAGCACAAATCTTTCTTGGGACAATCTGGGGCCCAATGCCCTAACTCTTTGCAGATATAGCATGGATCCGTCTGTCTTGTTTTCTTAGTCTCTCCGGATCCCCCTTGTTTTTTCTGGTAAGTGCTTCCTCCTTTCATTTTAGTGATGTAAATTTTCAGATGATTCAGCTGGTTTTGAACATCACTCACCTTGTTGTTCATATCATTCATCTTGTTGTCAATACCAGACAGCATGTTGACAATTCCATCCACAGTTGTATTCAAGATGCCCATATCTTCTTTATTCGCATATTCTTGAAAATTATAGGGGGCTCCTACATATTCTTCAGGTGTCACATAGCTGGGGTTGTGTGGGGTATTCATCATTGCTTCTTCCATAATATTTTTCACGTCTGTCAAGTTCGAAATGTCAAGCAAGACTGATCGTCAAATCCCAGCTCCGCTTTATATACCTATCTGTTGCATCATCTTTTTTATACTTGTTGCATCATCTTTTTAATACTTATTGCATCATCTTTTTTATACCTGTTGCATCATCTTTTTATATCTGTTGCATCATCTTTTTAATACTTATTGCATCATCTTTTTTATACCTGTTGCATCATCTTTTTATATCTGTTGCATCATCTTTTTATATCTATTGCATCATCTTTTTAATACCTGTTGCATCATCTTTTTAATACTTATTGCATCATCTTTTTTATACCTGTTGCATCACCTGTAAGGGGGGACCGTGTGCAAAAAATACCTTTTACCTAAGTTTTATACGGAGGGGGTATAAATGAGAAGAAAAGTCTGATCCTTTCTTCACAATCGACTATCATGTCAACCCTGATACACACTCACTCTCTGATTTTAGATGGGTATGATTGTTTAGTACGATGGGCACAAAACCACCAAGAATCTCTACCCCCGGAGGCAGAACAAGTATTTCAGGAAGCGAGCACTATCATGGAAACCCTTCAGGATTTATGGTTACTATGCCTAGCCTTATCACATCATGCGACGACCATGGGGAGACTAGCTACCATACATTTTCTATGTCGACATATGAAAACAATTCTGCCCCAGAAATGGTACGGACTGAACCTGACCCGTTATTTCGGAAAGCCTTACAGTTTCCTGACCCATCCCCAAGCGGGCAAAGTGATTTTACTGTGGCAGGACATAGATGCGATGGAGAAAGTATGTATTCAATACGGAATGAAATACCTGGAAATTTCACACAGGCTAGGAAATCCGTAACTTTTAATACCAGCCTCAATCAAATCTACGAATTACCCCCCGAAGACCGGAGAAGTCCCTGGGTGCAATTAGTAGCGGATCGAATACGATTTCGGAGAAGAATTCGACAGTTAGAAGCATTGTTAGTTTTTAAGAAATAAAATAAAAAATCTCGTAATACTATATCAGTGTTATGTTATTTTTATGACTTCATCTTTATACAGTCGGGTTCGGGTTCGGCGGCCATAGCGAATTTCGGCGAGATTTTACCCCAGTGAAAAAGGCTTGTAATCTACCCTGTAGGTCGTTTAAAGTTGTTTCACATTGTTTATAAATGTGATTATGTTATCCCTCATCTATATGTTTCATGTCAGCTATGCTAAATAATCCATTTCTGTGTAATTTGAGAAAATGTTTTTGTCATGTGCTTAAAGTATGGTCTGCTATTCATGTCATCATTTAAAAAGTAGATCTTAAATAAAATCTGTCTTTAAAAAATACATTTTTTACAAATGACATTTAATATGATTAGAGTATAGGAATCCATATATATAAGAGATATTATTTTTGCATTACATTTATAAGAGGCATTGTCTCATGTAATTTAATAACAAAAAATGGGTTTTATTTTTCTATACAGTCCTCAAACCTGGAAGATATGTTTTGTTCCTAACCAATCCATTCTCTAAGTGAAGTGAAGCGTGCTGGCTGCCCAAATTCCTTTGGGAAATACACAGTGAAATAACTAACATAAAAACAAAAACTTGAATCTAAAAAAAGTTTCAATATCATTTTAATTTATTTAATTCTGTTTTATTATGAGTTTTTATTTTAAATGTTTATATTTTTAAAAAATGGATAAAAAATAAATCTGATAAGGAAAAATCAATACTATAAAGATAACAAGTTTTTTATCTTTAAGTGCTGATGAATTTCTGAATTTTCCATTAAAATATTTGACATTATATCACAGGGAAAAAAAAACTACTTGAGTGTTTTCTACTGACCCCTCCAGAGATCTGCTTATGAGTGCATGGGATTACAGTGGACCTCCTGTTTAAAACAGACATTAGAGTATGACAGATAAAAAGGTACTTTTTTTCTTTATTTTTACATCACATGAAAATACACAATTAATGATGATGATGAAGAATGTACACATGTTTTTCATAAGTGTGTACAAATTGTTCAATATAATGTCTATAATGAATCCAATTTCCTTGGGCTAGTCCACACCCAATCTTGTAAGGAAAAGCATAAGTCTGGTAAGGTAAACTTTCCCCCATTTCTTGTAAACAAGTTTGAAACCATTGCTCTCTGTTTTGTGGGGTATCCTCATAAGTGGAAATTCTTTTAGGTCGGTGACTTGCTTTTCCATAATCCCATTGAGCTAATAAACAAATGACCACAGGGGTTTGTGAGGGAAACACCTTAATAGTGCCTGGAATTCCTCTATCTTCTTCTACGGCTAAATTTCTAGTCCCTAGAGGTCTGCGAGTGGCATAGAGATTAGCTTGTGGGAATTTCTCTGCAATACTTTGACTCAATCCATGAGCTTTTATAGTTAAACAATTACATTGATGAACAATAGCTTCTACCTCACAGTTGAGTAAATCACCTTGTATCTCCTGGAGACTCATGATGTAAAATGAATCTATTTTTTAAAAACACCCTTGTTTTTATAGAACAACAACAACACAATAAAACAAGTTTTTTTTTTTTTATTCAGGTAAATCTACAATCTCTTGGAACTAATTCTCTGTTTCTCACATCAGGTTTTAAAACTCCATATTCTTCATAGTCACCTTGTCTATAAAAAGTTCTTTCCAATTCTGGGGTGCTGTAAGACATCTCAAAACAGGTTAATTTATGAATCTTTCTGTACATGTATCTCCCTTGAACTCTGTTTTTCATTTGAATGAATCCTCTCACATGATGAAGTTTTCCAGTTTCTGGATGCCTTTCTTTTTGTAAGATCAAGTATTGATAATCACTTCCAATGATTTGATCTACATCTTCCTGTCTGCACCCAGTTAAATTAAATATCCAATTATTGGCTATTCTACCTCTGTCTTGTTTTAAGTAAGCAATATATCCATTGCCTGTATTTTCTTTCTGTTTATTTTGATAATGAGCCTTAATATCCTCCAAGAGTTTGTTTGGTCTTATGTTTTCTTTTTCCTCCTCCTGAGGTTTATATTCTACAGGATGTTCTTCCATCAAGGGAGGTGGTATAAATACTGCAGGATGTTCTACCATCAAGGGAGGTGGTATGATATCTTTTCCTCCCTCCTGTATAAGTAACCATTCAGTTTCCTTTAATCTAGTGTTCTGACTCATTTCTTTACTGGAGGTGTTACCCATAATGAAACCAGTCCACAACTGAGGTGTGTTTTGTACCATGTTTACTATTTATACCTTTTTTTTTTAAATTGGATCAATTTTTTATCAATCTTTAAAAAACCCCTCAACACTTTTTGTTTTGGTGTTTTTGAAAAAAAAAATCTATGGTTAAAGGGAGATAACCTATTTTTTAAAAATGACAAAAAACCCACAATTTTTTTTTCTTTTCTTTTTTTATTGAGATCTAACAATAAATAACAGTTCAATCTTTTTTATTTATTCACATCTTGACCAGCTCACATTCTTTAAGAACTTTTTCTTCCTAGCTTCTCTGGCTGCAATAGCTTCAGGTTTCTTCCAAGCTCCTATCTCCCATTCTATCCAATCTCTGGGCTCCAATTCCTTATTTCTCTCCTCAGGTTTCAGAACACCATATTCTTCATAGTCACCTCCTTGCTTGTAAAACATACTTTCCAGTTCTGGGGTACTGTGAGACATAGCAAATCTGGCAGCGATATGAAGTCTGCACATAGTCAGTCCTCCTTCTGGTTCCTTCATTTGAATGAATCCCCTGATTTGATGCAGTTCTCCTGTCCAGGGATGTCTTTCCTTTTGTATAATCAAATACTGGTAACCAAAGAAGAAATCGTCTTTGTTGCTCAGAAACATGTCTATATCTTCTTCTTCTTTAGGCTCTTTAATAATGAAAGTCCAATTAATGGCTATCGGGTAACTTCTGTCTGGATCATTAGGATCCTTCACAGGCTCATGCAGGGGTAAATATTCATTCTTAGGTTCTGGATCCAAGGTTTTCAACTCCATTCTTCTTTGTTGAAGAGCTTTGTGATCCCCCTCCGTAGGTTCCCAGGTCTCCGGGTGGCATATTGGACATTTAGGATCCTTCACAGGCTCATTCAGGGGTAAATATTCAATCTTAGGTTCCGGATCCAGGGTTTTCAACTCTATTCTTCTTTTTGTTTGAGGAGCTTCGTGATCCCCCTCCATAGGTTCCGTCATTCTCTTTTCTAATAAGGTAAATTTATCTTTATCCATCTCCATGTCTTCTAATATTCTAGGAATTCGTTTGCCAAACTGTCGTTTACTCAACCACATGCCCCACCAACTGAGGAGGATCGTCTTTAACACCTTGTTTTTATACCCCCCACCTTGAATTGCATCATCCTTTTATACCTATTGCATCATCTTTATATATCTATTGCATCATCTTTTTATACCTGTTGCATCATCTTTTTGATACCTGTTGCATCATCTTTTTATATCTATTGCATCATCTTTTTATATCTATTGCATCATCTTTTTATACCTGTTGCATCATCTTTTTTATACCTGTTGCATCATCTTTTTGATATCTATTGCATCATCTTTTTTTTTATACCCTGTTGCATACTGAAAACACTAACACATAAATAATAATAAGAACACAGATTTTTTTTTTTTCATTTTTTATTAACAACAAACAACCAACAAACAACAAACAACTCATTTACAATACATTTTGATAAAAACATTGACATTTTTGTCCATGACCCGTAGGTAATTTATGATAAGTGTTTTTAAACCAATTCGCTACATATCTGTCCCTTTGTAAAGCCGTACTCTGGTCAAAGGGGAATAGCCACTCGTCGGTTTTCTTTCTTTTCTTGTCTCTTTGATGTAAATAATACACGCAATATTGTCCACACACATCGGTATTCCAGTCTTGATAGCGATACGGATTATAAATCCATTGTTGAGCATGACGCTGGATAAAATCTTGAATTTCTTTTTGTAAGGGAGGAAATCCATAAGAATCGAAATATTCCACCACGGGATTGCTCACATATAGACACACCCAATGTTCTCCAGGTCGATCTTGAGGATCCGTATTGACCACGACAGCTTTTTCTCCAGGTCTTAATTGATCCGGTAATAAATCTACAGGATACACGCCTCCAAAAGAACTCTTGAATTCTCTGGATAAGACTTCTCTCAATTGTCCCGTATCCATTTTTTAGTAATCAATGCTCACTTCTCTCTGTTTGTTAATTTCTAATAAGTTATCGAATTCTGCATACACCACACAATTGATGGTGTTAACCGTATTGTTGGTAAACTGCACTTCTACTCTCAGATTTCCTGTTTCTATGATGTGGAATTTATCCGATTGCGCTTCTTGATCTTTAGTGAAATCCCAGCCCCATTTAGTGAAATCCCAGCTTTTTTATACTCTTCTAGGGTGATGTCCGGAGCCCAATCTTCTCCTAATTTTCCCCAGAGCTTGATACAGACTGAGATAGGATCTCAGATATAAATCGTCGTTGAAATGAGGTTCAAAACAACGAGTACTCATGGTCTCTCCGTTGATACTGACATCTAATTTCTTGATCCCAAAGTTTTGGAAATGAAAGGGATTTTTAGTTTTATCTCCGTTAAAGGCCGCATTCTCCACAAAGCCTAAAATGAGACGTTTAGGCATCTGACCTTGAAACAGATGATCCGTTATCTTAGACTGGGTCCCTATGGGAATGGTAAAGGTTTTCACTTCCACTCTTCTCAAGGGATATTTGGCTCTGTGGGTATTCAAACTCTGATTAATGGTATTCATCATGACTGCTGTGGGTTTGACTTTTCTCACCCACAAGATCATACTCAATATTTTCACTTTTCCTGTACTTCCTCCTTTGATCATCATGTAGAAAGAAGGTCTAGCTCGATTAAATCGCAAACGGACGTCCACTCCATTAGGTAGAAATCGATCTTGTTGAAACAAATCCAAATGTAAAGTATCCAGCAAACTGATTTTCTTACTGTCAGCAATAGCTTGGTGTCTTTTTCGGAATCCTTCGTTTTTAGAATTGGCCGGTAACGCTGTGAGGATGGGTTGGTTAATGGTCACCGTGTCAGCCGCACCATCTTGACCCGGGGTTACATTAAAGGTTTTATTTGCAGCTACACCAAGGTCGTCTAACCCCACTTCGTCCATGTGTCCTGCTGTATCTTTTTCCCACAGACTACAGGCCCTCGTCTGTGTCTTTAAAGTTCTGGGTCGGTAAGACAATAATTTCTCCAGATAAGCTTTGTAAGGATAGGTATCTGTCCCCGGAGTCACTATTTTTCCATTCAGACTGACATCGATTTCCGTAAACATGGAATGTAAGATATTATTCACGGGACTGGAAGTGCTGTTTGCCCCAGTCAGATTACTTCCATCGTCTTTGGTAAATTTACATACCATTTGAACATAAGTTTGAGATAAATCCAGATAGTGATCTCCTTGTCCTTTGATTTCAAATTCGATGGGAGCGGTGTCGGAATCTAAAGTACTGGAAATGGGGTAATATTCTTCCCATTTCGAGTCTTCTAAAGCAATATTAGTCGGAGGGACTTGAAACAATTCTAAATTGTTCATCCCACACGCACAGGAATCGGGCTGTAACATGATGTGTCTACTAGGATTCAGTTTTCACAAATGAACCTTCTGTTCCCTGGACTGTCCTATTTATACTCTCTCTCTCAGTCAAACACATCTAAATGACGTTTTCTTTTAGGAATTCCTCCTTGTTTTTTCCTTTTTCTCTTAGGACCCCCTCGGGCTAACAGGATTCTTCCTCTCCCTGTCTGCTTTCTTCTTCTTCTTCTTCCTTGACCTGTTTGTCCTTTTTTCTTCTTTTTCTTTCTAAAGGGTAAAGAGACTCCTCGATTGAAAGCAAATAGACCTGTATTTTTGGCCGCATTGAGTCCGTGGGTTAAAAGAGCATTTCTGATGTTTTTTCTTTTTCCCACCACATCCCTGCCTATCTTCACTCCGGCCATGATGGCTTGTTGTTTCCCATGTTTGAGTAAATCTTTGACAAATCCTCGACCTTTTTGTGGCCCCATGGCTAACTTGGTCGCTTCTTTGAGAGTCAAACCTGAGCCTATGCCCGGTAGGGGTATGTTAGGGACTGCTGCCGAGAGGAAGTTTAAAAAATTTCCTCCTTTTTGAGGTTTCATGTGAGTTAAAAGCCTACCCAATTTGAGTAATCCTGTAATAGGAGTTCCCGATAGATTATCCAAGGGAAGGGCTCCCACCAATCCAGAGATGATAGAACCTACTGCTCCGCCTTTTTGACGTAATAAACCTTTATGATAAGTCCAACTGTGTCCTCTTTGTCTCAGTAATCCGGGATGATACTGCATGGTTCATGTCTCTTGTTCAACTGACCTTTATATCCTCGGGGGACTTCCTTTTATACCCTTTTACGGCTGAATACAATACAGACAGCAGACCAGACAAGCCACCACACCCAATAAGATGGAACACAATAACGGTACATTCATCTCAGTAGACTTTTCTGAAATGAAGTTTCACCACTGATTTACCACTTACAAAGGGCATGGGAGTCCCTAAAGGAGTCATGATGTGAATCTCAATGGTATCGAAATGTTTTTTACTTAGTTTCAAATATTCCGCTCGAATGGGTTCCCATTTGGCTTGTTTTGAATCCTCCAAATGAAATGTACAAGGCACCACTCTTAAGAGTTTCAAGGCATTGGAGCCTACCGTCTGGGGTTGAATCAAGTCACAATAGACATACATGGATTTCAGATTTTCATATAAATCCACAGTACTGTTTCCCAAGTAACTAATGTTGATCCATTTGGTCATGTTTTCTGTATCGTTCTGAAGAAATACTTTCTGACCGTCCATGCCTAGCTTATAAGCTAGGGATGTGGGGAAACGAATGCATAAGGGAGTAAGCATTTTTTCATTGATTTCATACATCACTCGATCATAGGTCTCGTAATATACTAATTTCATAGATTTTTCTTCATTTCCATCACCAAGGGTTTTCCATATTTTTTTCAATGATCTCTGTAGTCCTAGACTTATTTCCTCTGTTAAAGCCTTGGGGTGAGTGTAAGGCCCGGGTCTGAAGTGAATTCGTCTAATTTCCATCTTGCTATCTAGTTCAACGAGTGCAGGCCGTTTAGTATGGGCCCAATCGAGTAGTACAGGACATTGACGTAATGGCAATGGGTCTAAGGTTTTCATTTTAAATCTGCCATAAACATTGGGGTTTTTGATATGGCGAGCATAAGACTGAGGAACCAGGATGTCAAAATAAGCCTCCTTTTCTGTAATGTTTTTCAATGAATTGGGATACATCATTTCTGTTAAAGCCACTTCCCATTCTCCGTCGGTTAAATCTAGGGATTGTGGTAATAAGGTTTTAAATTGAGCGGTCGTATTGCTAGAAAAAGAGGCCATAGACCCATCACTGGGTAAAGTCATGTAAAACCCACTGCTCTCGGCCATGTTCAATTTAAGACTGAGACTCTAGACCTTAAGACCTTTGTATTTATAACAACACTTTTTTTTTTTTTTTTTTTTTAAATTCAAAACATTTATTCAATGATTTACACTTCTATTTCTTCTTCTTCGTCTTCTGATGATCGGTCCTCAATCACTCGAGTCAACAAATGTCCTTTCTTTTCCACCGAGTCTTTAATCTGGGCAAAGGGGATGCGACAATACACGTACTCTGTAGGACAATAATGAGGTGGAAACATCAGTCCTTTTTTCTCCATCTTGAAATAATATTTCAGACAATCTCCAATGTCCGAGTACCATGAACTTTCATTCTGAATGGTGTTGATGGGTGTCAGACGATTCCTTTGAGTACAAGTCACCCATTTGAATTGCTGATAATGTTGGTTGATTTTCACCCTCACTCTAGATCCTGTTGGAGGATAGGGGATTTTCACTCTTTTTTCCAACCACACATTCTCCAAGTAATAGCCTGGATGATTTTCAAAGAAATCCATGATGGCTCCTATTTTAGTTTTCATCCACCCTCCTTGCATATACATACACTGACTAATGGGACTCTCACAATACCAACGATACTGCATCTTTGAAACAAAAAACACGTCTGACTTGTTCAGTGTCCTTTTTCAGAATGAGAGAGGGTTTTGTGATATACCTCTTGATAAAACCTTTCATCTATTTTTATTTTATTTTTTAAATTTTTATTTTTTAAATTATATTTTATTTTGTAAAACAAACAAACAAAACAACAAAGAATTTTTTAAACACAAATTTTTATTCAAGTCAAAAAATACAAAAAAAAAAAAAAAAAAAAATTTTATTGTCCTTCATATCGGCATAAGGGGCATTTCTTGTAGGAAGTCTCAAAGAGTTTCTTCACACACTTTTCACAACACGGATATTGCCGGCATTGTCCGCATTTCCATTTTCCTCGAGTCTTTTCCTGGCAGCACATCATACATTCTTTCAAAGGTCTGTTCCTGGTCATTTTCACCCATCGGGGAGGCGGTATGTTCTCAATTCCTTTCTTCCAGATGAAATATTTCAGGCACCAGCTACAACCACAAGTCTCCATGGAAGGGGGGTCATCTACCATCCAGTGTGGCATAGGTTCTCTACATTTACTACATCCCCAGTACCAATCAACAACTTCTCCCGCATCGTTGTAGCCGACGTATTTATGTATCTCTTTCGTCTTCTCATTGCAGTGATAACATATTGTCTTTTCTACATCAATCCAATAGATAATTCTCCACACAAAAGACATGATGGCTAAATAATGAGTGCAGGGTACTCCCAGCTCCGCTTTATATACCTTTACTGTTGCATCATCTTTTAGATCTGTTGCATCATCTTTATATATCTATTGCATCATCTTTATATATCTATTGCATCATCTTTATAGATCTATTGCATCATCTTTATAGATCTATTGCATCATCTTTTTAGATCTATTGCATCATCTTTTTTGATATCTATTGCATCATCTTTTTCATACTTGTTGCATCATATGTATATAGGAAAAAATAACAACACTAGAATTTTTGGTTTTTTTTCTTTTTTATTTTATTGATTCATAACAAGAACAACAAGAACAAGAACATCATAATAACAAACATTCAAAACTTCTCTTCAGTTCTTTTTGTATGGGAAAAGGTCTCCTCATGTACAAATAGTCTGTTTCACAAGCACAGTCCATGATATCGTATCCTTTTACGATCACTTTCTTGCCATAGTCTTTTATACAATCTCCAGCTTTTTTCATCCATTTTCCTTGAATCCAAGTCTTCTCGGGTCCCTGTGTTCGGTGAGCCAAGACGTAATTGACTTTCCATTTAAATTCTTCATATTTAGGTGATCTGGGTCCTATTAAGAGCATCTGATTGCTTCTTTGGTGGTCCGGTAACTTGAATCTCTTATACAGGTAGATTTCATTGAGACCTGTTTGTCCTGGATTCTGATCAAAGAAATCTTGAATACATGTCTCTTTGTTTTTCATCCATTCTCCTTTGTGACTAGTCCCTTCAGGTTCTACTATTTTCCAACGATACTCTGAGCTTAAAAAATCCATGATGTGTGTGCTCTGTCCCTCACTCAGATCAGAAATGATCCTCTTAGGCTTTGGGTGTCTCCTTTTTATAGGGTGTATCTATTTTTAGATTCCGGGACTTGGTGAATTGGTCTTCTTGACCCTAGGGGTTTGATGTATCATGGTAGGACTAGGCATGATGTAACCGACCGAAGAACTCACACAGACCATCCAATATTCTCGATTAGAATCGTGTAAAGCTAACATGACCACACTGGTGATGATGAGGGAAATACAAATGAATAATTGTGCAAAATACACAATTTCTTCTCGAGGAATATTCTCTCCACAACATTTCCAATGAGGTGTTATTTGATGAGATCCGTTTGGGGAATCCATGAATCGAAACTAGGGGGATATCCTTTCCACCGGACTTTGACTTCTTGAATGATTTTCTTCCCGACTCGTCGCTTTTTATACCCCAAGATTTCCTCTACTTCGTACACGTCGTCTTTTTTAATGATCTGTTGTAATTCTTTCTCGTAAAAAGTCCCTTCTAATTCCTCTTGGTTATAATCTTGTACTCGATACACGTAAGGATACCGACCGGGGACTCGTCGAGCAATGGTAAATATTTCCGTGGTCCAGTTCGGTAAATATCCTTTTTCAAAAGTGCGTTTAGCTTTACTGATGCGCACTTTATCTCCTGTTTTAAACTTGGGGGGTTTTTTGGTTTTAGGTGATGATTCTTCCCCATATAAAGTTTTCCAGACTTTTAACACATTCGAGGGCTTCACTTGAGCTGGGGTTCTTTGGATACTGCGATGATAGGTATGATTGTAAGCATACACTAAATCCGGTAAGATCTCTAAATACCGTCTGGTTTTATTCCGAGTGAAATATCGCCACATGCGTGCTTTGAGGGTTCTCTGAAATCGTTCCACGATACTGGCTTTGGTGTCCGTATTGCGAGTGGTAAAGAAATGAATGGATTTAAACGCCTGTAAGAATTCTCGATTGGTAAATTCTTTGCCTTGATCCGATTGAATGCGGACGGGACGTCGATCGTCTTGTCGGAAAATCTCTTGTAATCCTCGAATCATTTCTTTCCCCGTTTTCTGTTTTAAAGGCACCACCCATGCATATTTAGATAAGACGTCAATGGCACACAATAAAAAGGTATAACCGTCATTGTGTTTCTTTAAACTGGACACATCCGCTAAATCTAATTGCCATTGTTCGTCTATATCCGTCACTCTGGTCTGTTGTCTCCGGAATTTTCTATGAATGGGTTTATGTAAGGTATAGGTATCTTGCTCTTTTAACCATTCTCGTATGGTGTTCAAAGAAATCTTATGCCCCAGACTTTTGACCTGACGATACAAAGTCTGTATGCCTCCATACCCTCTCTTAGGATCGTAATAAATCTCTGTTAAAATGTCTTCTACTCTACTCCTTGTAAACAATTTTTGAAGTTCTTTCATAATCGTGTTACGGTTTTAAAATCCTTTTTTTCAATTTATGAAATTGCTTTAAAATATATATATAAAACATAAACGTAAAAAATTGAAATTTGGTTTAATATGCTTAAAAATTACTTTGTGGGTGTATATTTAATTACTTTGTTGTCTTGTCAATTACAAAAATAAAAAAAAATTTCTTTATTTTGTTTATTTATGTTTTTGTAGATAAATTGATAAACTTCTTCTTCTTCTTCATCATTCTTAGGCAATGATAGCCAATTTTCCTCGATTTGTTCTAATTTCTTCTTTTCTTCTTGGGTTTTTAATTGCTTTTGGGCTCGATAGGGACTATATTTAGGTGTGAATTTTTTTAACACCCTTGATCTTGCCTCTACAGGTCGACTAATAGGGGTCAAAAAAGAAGAGGAAGCATCCTGAAATCCGCTCTCTTCCTCTTCGTCGTCGTCGTCGTCACTCAAAGCCCCTTTAGGAGTACTGATTTTTCCTGGTTTCTGCATGGCTTTTATAAGGTCTCGATTTTGCAAGTAAGTCATGGGAGTACGGGTCTCTTTTAAAGCTTGAGCAAATTCATCTAATCCTTTAGGCACCGGACGATTTTTCAAGGATCTGGTTCTCATGTTTTCGGCCATTATATCCACAATGTTAGAATCGGGTACTTTTTGACCTCGATAACTGATTTCTCCGTCTTTATCCCAAGTCAAGACGTTGGTTTTCTTTAAATGATTTAATAATAATTCAGCTTTTCTTTGCATGGGTTTATTCACACTTTGAATGATTTGTTGATCGATCTCGGGATCTGAGGCTGCTAGTGGTGGTGCTGCTACTGCTGGAGCTGCTGCTGCTGCTGCGGGGGCTGGGGCTGCTGGTGCTGCTGGGGCTAAGGGTGCAGGGGTTTTTTTGGTAGTCGTTGGCTCTCTCGCTTGTTGTAAATAATTCCTATACCGATGAAGTTCTTGACCGTATAAAGCCACTTTTTCTTCTGGAGTTAAATCTTCACGTCTGGTAATCTGGTCCAATTCTTGACCTATACTCAGAGTAGATTGAAATTCCGGAGGTTTGGGGAGTTTACCTTTGAGTTCATTCAACAGAACTTCAGGTACTAACACCATTTTACGACTCATTTTTGTATCTTGTTGTTCCTCTTCTTTTTAATGGCTTTATAGACAGA
The DNA here is from genome assembly GCF_032062105.1 of Saccostrea cuccullata. Lineage (NCBI taxonomy): Eukaryota > Metazoa > Mollusca > Bivalvia > Ostreida > Ostreidae > Saccostrea > Saccostrea cuccullata. The sequence goes on along the minus strand of NW_026931297.1, from coordinate 7,377 downwards.
ATGTCCGGCATCCAACAGTAAAGGTGCTGCTGAGATTAAAAGGGGTAAAATACCTCCTCCTTTTTGTTGTACTAATAAAGCTCGTCTTTTCTGTATGGATTGGGGTCGGACCAGTCTCCTTAAGATGTGTTTCTTTGGAGCTAGTTTTCGTTTCTGAGCCGAATTGAGAGGTAACACCCCTTTTAATAGGTTGTAGACGATCTCACAAATTTTCAGAATACAATCTCCAGAACAATGTTTTAAAATCCCCGTTTTTAAAGACGAGGAATAGTGAGGGTCCGATAACACTCTTAAAAGAGGGGCATGCGCTCTTAATCGCGTACAACATCCCTTTTTCTTCTTGGCCATCTTTGAAAACAATGAAGTGAAGTCTCTCATGTCACTCCCTTTTATAGTGTCTCTCTTAAGGAGGGGCATATCCTCCGTGTTTGTCGCTCTCGTGTTTATCTCTCGCTTTCTCCCTGACATAAATTTTTCCACAATATCGACATTTATATCTCAGGCCTTTAGGTAGTTGAGGGGTGGAGGCCGTCAAGGGTTGAAAACGTGTGATTTTAGGGACATGAATGGGAACTTTAATTCCAGGGGAGGAAGAGGAGGAGGAGGGAATGCCCACATTCACTCGAGGAAACACTTCTAAATCACTGGCTCTTTGACTGCCTATGGGTCCCATAGCACGATCCATTCTCAGTTCTGCTTGTTTCTTGAGCAATTCTCCTATGGTCTTTTGTCTTTGTTCCTTAAAATACTGATTGATTTCGTTTTTTAAACTTTCGGGCATGGCTTTACGTTGAGCTAGAGTTTGAGGAGCAGATTTTTGACTTGTTGCCCCTGTTTTCTTGGGTGGGGCTTTTCTCTTCTTGGGAGGGGCTTTTCTCTTCTTCTTCTTTTTTCTGCTCTTTTGAGCTGCTCCTCCGACACGGACCATCCAATCCGGAAACACTCTTTGTTTCTTATTATCGACTCTTACCACTACACTCTTTAAACGACGAACTCGCCGTTTTTTAGGACTATTCCATTTAAATAAATGACGAATGATGACTCCACCTAGAAATCCAGCACCTCCGCGTTTTAAAATAGCTGTTTTTCTGTCTTGATCACTGGCCGATTGATCGGCAATGATCTTTAAATCTTGACGATGATTATTAATAAACTTTTGGGTCTGTTTATTGATAGGTAAGACCCCTTTTATTAAATTGCGAGCTCCCATGGCAAACCAATTCAATAAGGCTTTACGCCCTAATTCGATTAAATGGGCTCGCTTCGCGGGATCTCGTTCCCGCTGTAAACGTCGTAAGGTTCTCACTAATTTACTCTTGGCTGATGGAGCCATGATGAGATTGAAATGAACAATGACTCAGAAGAGTGTGAAACACTTTTATTTATACTCTTGAGGCATGTGTACAGTCAACATTTCAAACATTCGACTTCTCAATCGGTATTGGTCTGGGGTCTGGGGACTCAAGTCCACGAGAAGATATCCGTGAGGTATCTGGGTGGCTTCTTGATAAGCAGACATCAAATGAGGTAAAGCTAGCTGACGACTCAATACACTGATCTGAGATTTGTCTCTGGGATTTTTGAATAAGACTAAATAATGAGCATTCAAACTAATGGTGCGATGAGAAGCAGCTCGATCAAATAAATTCTGAGTGATGTAAATCACACTGGTATTCCGATGATGCGCTTTACGGGTAAACCAATCCACAATAGATTCGATGGCTTTTCCTCCCATCATGTCGTCAAAAATGAGTAAATGGGGCACACTCAAATTGGCTACTAATTTCTCGTCGTCTTCTGGAATATTTCGGATGAAAGATACTTTATCTTTTAAAGAAGTGTAAGCGGGTTGCCATTCCCGATAACACCAGACGATTTTTTCGGGCCTGGGGGTGATCCAGTCTAGATTGTTCACTAATGTCTTGACGAATTCTGTTTTGCCCGATTTCGAGGGTCCAGCAACCACCATGGTAAATTCGTGTTTCAATTGAAAAGAAGGGAGGGGTGTCTCCTCGGAATACATGTCGATCAATGAAGGAAAAGTTGGGTTCAGGGTCTTATTTATAGTTAACACAGAAATAGGCGTTTGGACTGTTGAATCTCGCCTCGACAGATGGGGCAAAACTGAAAGGAAGGAGCACACAAAGCACAGCAGCATACGTGTCCGCAAGGTAGAAAAACGATTTGTAATTCCTCGTCTAAACAAATGTGACATTTTCCTCGAGCCTGGACGTCTGGTTGTGGGTTCAGTAGAGGTTTGATCTCAGGTAAAGGTTTATATCCCTGTTGTTCTAAACACGTAATAAACACATTCATCACCCACCCTCGTCCCTTATACAGATTGATGTAAGAACAATTGGGGTTCCAATAAGCATGTTCTACACAAGGATCGTCCTCGGGATCCCAATTACTAAAAATCATTCCACAATGAAAACAGGTAGCGTTATCTTTCACTCCCCTGTAGAAAAACCCGGCTCGAGCTAGGTCTGGTATTTTTCCTAAGAGAGGTTCTGGCCATCCCTGCTCAAAAGTAGCTTCTCTCTTTGAGAGCCGAGCATACTGGGGATAACGCATGGGTTGATCTAACAATTTCTCAGTCATGACTGAACTTTTGATTTGTATTGCCCCCCTTTTTATAGGGAAGAAGAAAAACAACAATTCAATTTTTTATTTGTAATAACAAACAAACAAACATATCAACATATCAATAACCATAAGGTAAAGTGTTATAAGAAGGTAACAATTGTCTCTTATCATATACAATTCTATACTTTTTCTCTAATGGTTTGGTCACGAGCTCATGATCACGGGTCCTCTGGATTTTGTCGGGATAAGGGACTGTGACTTCCTCTATTTCTCCTTTGAGCATTTTTTCTAAAGTCTCTAGTGACACGATCTGGGAGGTACGATGGTTGAGAGTGATTCCTTTGACTTTAAGGGTCTCGGTTCCTTTGTCCGTCCGGTAACCATAATTTTTAGGGCCTGCCGACATGAATTTGATGATGTGATCCCCGTCTAATTCGTCTGTCCATTCTCCTAAACTATTGCCCAAGGTAGGATTAAAAGCTCCTTCTATATGTTGGTAAATGATACTGTCCGTATCGAAATAAAGGACCCGATCTCCTAAAGGTTGTAAAGTCTCGTAGAGGTGTAAGCGGGCATGCGCGGTAGTAAAACAAGCCAGGACCACGTTTCCAAAGGGACATTCTTCGACGAATTCCTGTTTGTCTTGATAATTCACTAGCATCTTGTCTTCATTGGGGTTCTCTTTATTGACTAAGAGTTGCATGCCCTTGATGTCGAGAGTCGAATCTTGTAAGAGTTGTTGTAATTCCTCTTCTTCGTCCAAGTATCTGGTTTTGGGTAATAACAACCGTTGAGCAAATTTTCCCCACAGACAATTTAAAAAGAGTTTAGCAATGGTTCTTCTCACTGGATTCTTCTCGATACTGAGAATGTCCATCATGAATCCTTCTTTGTATAACACTTGTCGAATGTAATCTTGTTCTTGTTCTGAGGTCTTACAGTCGGGGGGAAATCCGGACGCTTCCTGTTTGATCTTGAGGAAGGTATCGATGTAAGATCTGAATAAATCTTGTCTGCTTTCTTTAAAATGCCATACTTCGTAGATTCGATCTAAGGTATATCCCATGTCTAGGGCTTTATGTAATTCGGTCGTCACCCAAGTACCCGTGAGACTACGTTCCCGGTCGGTGTGTGGACATCGATCTTGAGACGTAGAGTCCTGTCGTTCGGCACACGTGCGACATAAGGGAAATAATAACTTGCCTCCCGTCCGATAAGGTAATACGGGGTGATAGAGGTCTCGGGGAGGTAAGACCCGACAGTGAATGAGACCGAAATAATTTCTCACGTCCTGGAACTCGTCTGTGATGATCTCGGGATGCCCTACGGGAAAAGGCTTGTGTTTCAACACGTAAGGGTATAGGGAACAAACGTCCACGTATCTCATGTCCCCTTCCTCACAATATAATCGGGTGGCATTGGTCCGACCTCCGTACAGGGCTTCTCGAGGTTTCAAAGGATCCGGAATGTCCAGGTTTCCTACAAATTGCTGTAAATTCTCATCTTTTTGCACTTGCTGATCGAAATCGTGCTCCCAGATACTACGGACGGTATACCCCATGTCTTCTAAATCGCCAGTCCTTCTGAGGGTTTCTTCGTGTAATTGCTGGTAAGTAAATTGGGTCCGATGAGGATGAGTTTCGGTCTGTAAACTGGGATAGCAGGTGGGGCATCCGTGCCAATAGCACCCGTAAAATTCGTAGACGGTGCGAGTCGCTTCCTGGTATCCGTCGACGGTATAATTTCCGATCTGGACTTCGCCCCCGTTTCTGGCATGTTGTATGTGACATCCAGTCTGTTGACTCATCCAGGTGAGCCACCGACAGGCTTTAGCCGAATATTGTCGTGCCGGTTGATACCCGAGGTTCGGAATGATGGCTATGGTGTCTTCAGGCATGAATTGTCGACGGTAGGCTAAATTAGCAGCACTGGCAAAAGTGATGGATTCCTGGAAAGGGTCCACATTGACCAAACTCTTGAGGGTGGCTCTAAACTGTGCACAGCATCGGCGTAAAATGTCGACGTCCGAGACACAATACCCTACAAACTCTTTCTGGAAATCAAACACTTTTCCCCTCTGTTGGTCGTACCATTCAAAAAAAGCTTTTCGTCCACTGGTAGACATTTCGTCCGGTTTGTAGAAAGCTGCCGGTGGATAAGGTCCTACGTAATTCTGGTTCTGTTCCGTATTGAAAAAGTGGGGGAAATAGCCTTTCTTCAATTCGTCGAATCCGAAAGCGGAGGGCATCTTGGCTAATGCAAACGGTAAGAAACTATACGAGTCGATGAATTTCAGTCCGCATATTTCCATGTATAAGATCTTACTGCCGGTCATGATGACGTTAGGTTTCAGGCAAGAGGAATGCACCAGGTGATTCAAAATGAACTGTCCGTCGTAGCCTTTGAAGTTATGGGCGATGATAATGGCCTCGTCGTGTACTAAAGTGGAATTCTTAGTACCTGTAGTGGGTTGTAATAACCAGTCCATGAACTTCTTTAAGGTGTCTGGTCCTTGAAATAGGTGCTGACGGGGTCCCATGTGTTGACAATGAGGACAGGGTTGGTCTATGGGTAAGTGACTGCAATGTTGACAGACGCGGTGTGCCACACACAGATTAGGGATGTGAATGCCGGTTTCCTGAGTGCATTCGAAATCGAAATAGATGTAAAACTCTAAGGTCCCTTTCCCCTTCTTCTTCTTCTTGGGCTTCTGTTGTACGTAGCACTGATGATCGGTATCGACGATTTTCTTACAGATCTTACACTGTTTCTGTCCTCCGCACTTGTGATGAGGGAATAATTTCTTAGGTATCCAAGACTGACACTTCTCGCATTGTTCCATTAAATTGCAGACAGTAGTGGTGGTCTTCTTACTATGGGGTTTTAAATGATTTTCGTAGCAGGTCCTGTTCTTAAACATTCCATGGCATTCCTGGCATTTAATCTTGATCCCTTCATCGGGACAATTAGGGTGATGTCCTAAACAAAAGGTACAGCGATGAGGGCATTTGGAGCGATGGTCTGTGACATGATGGTACCCCACGTCGCAATGATCACAGTAATATTGGTTCCCCGTTACTCCCGGCATGGATATGATGGCATCGTAATGATGGTCGTCTAACAATATGTTCAAACAAGTTCCGTCTCCCCAGCCTTTGAAGATGCGCTCTAAGGTGAGTTTAGTCGAAGTAGACTTGAACTGAAATATTTTCAGTCGATACTGAGGAGCTAACACCTGTTGTAATTTCGGCCACTCTAGGGCTCCACAAGCTTGAGTGATATCACACTCGGCCTGTTCCATGAGGGCTATGGCTTCTCGTTTCTGGTCTAAGGATTGCCTATCTCCCTTCCGCATAGCAAGCCATTGTTTTTCCCATTCGGGGTCTGGATGTTCCGGTTTCTGACTGTGTAATCGAGTCACGACGATGGCTCTAGCTAAACAAAATTCATCATGGGGATTGACGATCCGAACGATGGCTCGTTTATTTTTCTTGAAAGTTTCCTTATCCACTTGTAGATGTTTGGTTTTCTGGCCACCACTTCCCTCGGGATACTTGACCCGAAACATATCGAATTCCATGCCCCCGTCGCCCAGTTTGAACTCCTTTCTGGATTGTTGCACGGCTTCAATCTTGTCTAAAATGACGTCCTCGTTAAAATGTTTACATTGAGTAAACTCGTACCAAATCTCTGATTCCAGAGATTTGTGGCGTATGTTCAGGCGGAGGTAATCGTTAGGATTACACTGCATTTTCGATTTGAAAGTTTGTAACATGTCTCTGAATAATCGCCGAACAAATGTTCTGTTTTCTTCCTCTGGAAACTCCTTAAAAATCACAGTGTAAAAATCCTCTTGAGCTTTAAATTTTCTAGAGTGCACCCTTTCATTCACTTTGACTCGATAATACTGGGATATGGCCTTGGGTTTGGGTGGTGAATGAATAGGTAACTTTGACCCCTCATGCGCCCTTGTCCTTTGCTGTTGCTGTCGTTGTTTTTCTAGTTGAGCTCTTCTCTGTAATAGTATGGCATTTCTTTTCCGAAGCTTTAATTCTCGCTCTTTATTTTCATCAAGAATTTGATTTGATTCTCTCTCCCGTAGTTGTCGTTGTCGTTGTTGTTGTAGTTGTTGTTGTCGTTGTTTTTCTTGTAGAGCTCTTCTCTGTAATCTTACCGCATTTCTTTTCCTAAGCTCTAATTCTCGCTCTTTATTTTCATCAAGAATTCCTTCTAATTCTCTTTCCCTTTTTTTCCATTCTAATAATCGCTGAGCATGTAACTGTTTTTCTCTAGTAGAATCCATGACCCCAATAGGAGCTGGCTCTGACTGTAGAATGAGCTGAAAGTAGGAGAAAACCTGTATTTATACAGTGGATGACGTCACAATGCATAGGTAAGCATATTTTTTGCACACGACACACCTTACAGATGATGCAACAGGTATAAAAAAGATGATGCAATAAGTATTAAAAAGATGATGCAATAGATCTAAAAGATGATGCAATAGATATATAAAGATGATGCAATAGATCTATAAAGATGATGCAATAGATATCAAAAAGATGATGCAACATATGTACTGAATTGACCCATGCTATCCTACTGAACCCCCTTTGTTAATGTTTTGAGGAAATCCAGTTTGAAAGATGATATCCACAGGCTATCCTTATTGATCCCCCCTGCACTCCCTTGACCCTATCCCCCCCAGGGGCTGCACTCCCTTGACCCACCTATCCCCCACAGGGGCTGCACTCTGTTGACCCACCTATCCCCTCAGCCCCAAAAGTGCAC
>NW_026931296.1:0-45860 GCF_032062105.1 Saccostrea cuccullata | reverse complement strand
TATATAATGATTAGAAAGAAACTACATTATAATTATGAAATAAACTGTCTTCTGTATATTTGAAAGACTGAGCTATGTGTTGCAATGAAATAAAAGACAGTATAATGGGGAGGGCGTGGTGACAATATATCATGCATGTGTATAATTATATAAAGTAATTGAATGTAATTGAAAAAGTAATTGAAATTACATGGTATTTTTCCAGTGTAATTAATTAAATTACAATTACAAGTAATTGAAAAAATGTTCAATTACAAATAACATCCAATTACTTCAAAAAATGTAATTAATTACAGTCAATTACAATTACTTTTTTCAATTACCCCATCCCTGATTACTATACATGCAGCAAACATAAATAGTGCTTCACAACTGACAAGTAGTATCCAACAGTATTTAAAACAGAATCTTAAAGTATTGGATATATGAGCTGCATATAATAAATGGAAAAAGTAAAAATAGAATTTCAAATAAACATTTGGAAGTACTAGCGATTTATACAAAAGCCCCAAGGATCGGGACGAAAATTTTGCACAGCCAGTAAATACTGCAATAACTCGACTTCTGCGAAAAGATGAGTCGTATACTTTTTTCAAGGCTGGTCCAGGTCCTACAACACTTGTTAATAAGGAAAAAAAGAATTCTTAAAAAGATTACAATTCTGATTTAGGCAATTAATTTCCTTACACTTACTGCAGTGATTTTTTATACATGTTGTTAACAAAAGCTAAAGTGGAAAAAGTGTCCGATAAAAATCACCCGGCTGTATATTACAAAAATTCCTCCACCGAGGAAACACAAGATTGGAAACCACCGGCGACACTACCGGATCTTATATAAAATAAAATAATAAATACAACTTTAATTACAAATAAAATAACATCACTGATATCATTCTACTAAAAAGAATCTTCGTCACTCAAATGCCAAAACCCGGAAGAAAATAGCAATGTACATATAAGGATTTCCATCCCTGAATGGGACCAAATTATCCGTCAAGTATATAATACTCTGATATTATATTAAAGCATTTTATAGTGGAAAAGGATTGCCCGCGAGAAAATTTGAAAAAAATTCATTAATTAAGCAGTAGTTAATTAACAAAGATTGCATTGGAGTTAACTGTAGATCTGTAGCTCTCCGAAAAAAAATATATTGATAGACCGGAGAGCTACAGTGCCACCCATTGAAAAAACTGTATATTTATTGCGCACAAAAAAGTGCGCTCGGTTCTCGATTTATTTCTCTATAATATGAAAAAATATGCTATTAAAAACTATTATGACAATATAGATTCTCATCTTAAGGATGCTAGTCTGAACAATCAAAAACTATACTGGAAGTTACTGAAAGATACTTTTCACATTAAACCAACAAATGAAATTCCACCTATTCAGTTTACAGACAACAATGGCACTAAAAGTTTTGCATTTTCAGATATAGAAAAAATAGAACTATTAAATAAATATTTCACATCAATTACAGAGTTAGATGACAGTAATCAAGAGCTCCCAAATATAGTGTCAAGATGTACGGATAATTTTCCACACATTGAAATACAAGAGCAAGAAATCATTGATATAATTTCTATCATTCCTGTCAATAAAGCCGTTGGTCCTGATTGCATCAGCCATAAAATGTTAAAATCTTGCAAAGAAACTATCTCAAAACCTTTGTGTATACTATTCAACAAATCCCTATCACTAAAAACATTTCCAGACTGTTGGAAACTAGCACATGTTCTTCCACTTTTTAAGAAAGATGACCCTTCCATCACTTCAAACTATAGACCAGTCTCTTTGCTGAGTTGTATAAGCAAAATTTTTGAAAGAATAATTTTTAAGCATGTTTACAATTTCTTGTATTCACATAATATATTTTATAAATACCAGGCAGGTTTTTTACCAGGTCATTCCACAGTTTATCAACTTTTAGAAACATACCATTCTATAGTAAAAAGTGTTGATGAAGTCCCTACAGTTTTTTCAATGGGTGGCACTGTAGCTCTCCGATCTATCAATAATTTTTTTTTTCGGAGAGGTACAGATCTGCAGCTACATTGGAATCTAAGGGGAAAAGCGTTTATTTTTTTCCATATAAAAATTCAAATAATTTGAATATTAATAAATCCTGCTGTGGAAAGACGTATTGAAACATTAAAAATAGAATGATAACTGAAAACAAATTTTTTACCGGCTAAAATTTTTTAATTGATTTTTTTATTAATTAAAAAAGGGGAGATAACTCTTATCAAAATTCAAGGTCGTGAATTAGGACACATCCCTCTATATATATTAGTCTAGACGAACTCCAAAAACGGCGTGAACTCCAAATAATAGTTAATAGCAATGTTATGTAGTGTTATTGACTATCTTATAACTACGCCAGATATTTTTAAAATTGTTGACCATTTTATAGTGTCAAATTTTACTATTTATTCAGACCATGCCCCATTACATGTTAGACTATTGTTAAAAAAGGGTATCCATACACCTCCGGTAAATAAATTAATCAGCCAGAAAATTGATAATGAAACTCTGCCCCGTTTCGTTTTGTTTGGAATCAAGAGCGATGTCCAGATGCGAAGGCAGCATTAATTGAAAATCTTGATAATCTTTATGCATGCATTGAAGATACCTGCCAATCAGATTCTGTTGAACATTTTTCGTTTGACAAAACTGTTGAAAATTTCACAGAAACTTTAGTTGAAACTAGTGCTAATTGTAACGGGGACCGTTACAGATGTTCCCCAAACGTTCCCCAACTCCTTTTTGGTGCCATATTCCCTGTAAGCTTCATTAAATAAGACAAACTCTATGCATTTGACACTTTAACAATGTTTACCCAGAAGTGTACAAAGTTCATTCAAATTTTAGCAATTCACGCGTGCGCATGTGAATGCATGTGCTTAATGACCATATCATCTTGTCTACACAATTTTATTTTTTATATATTAAATATTAAAGTATTTAATCCAAAAGTATTAAAAAATACGCTCATTCAAGTGTATTTTTGATTTTACTCATTTCACGTGCACGCACGTGCATACATGAGCATGGTGACCATACCTTCTTGTAGAAGTCCATTACGTATATCTATCTTCTAAATCCTACCCCGTTTGGTTGAAAACCAAGGGAGTCATAGCTGTTTAAATATCAGCCAATCAGCGCACATACACGCACGTGTATGCATGTGCATGGTGACCATACCTTCTTGTATAAGTCCATTATATCTATATATGTTCCAAATCCCATCCTGTTTGGTTGAGAATCGAGGGAGTTATAGCCATTTAAAGTTTAAGCCAATCAGATTGCAGCGCACGTGCATGCACGTGTTTTCATGATATTTGCTATGTATCATGTTGTAGGGTATGCTAATACATGGCTATGTTCAAAATTTCAAAGGATTTCGTCAAACAACATGAAAGATATTGAGACTTTAGTTTCCGCCAATCAGTGCGAAGCGCACGTGCATGCGCGTGAGATCTTGTATGAGTTTCAAAGCATTTCATCAAAAAGGTAAAAAGTTACACCTATATCAATTAAATCGGTCATTTCACGTGTTGCACGTGCACGCTCTTGCAAGCACGTGCGCGCAAAATGACCTTCGTTCCGCAAATCTACATAACATGCCTACTGACCCTAAAAAGGTTTTACCTAAGTTGGATGTGTAGTTTATAAGATCACTCCCAGACAAAAAAGTACCCAGGAAGAAGAAGAAAAATAATAATAACTAGAGCAAAGCTCGTTGCAAAGCAACGAGTAGGTCTTCCGTCCGGTTTGACCGGAAGTGCCGGAAGTGACATCAACAAAAGGAAGCAATAATCTAAGTTGTCTCCAGTGACTTGGTAATTTCAATTTTGCATCAAAACATTCAAAATAAGCTATTTTTGGCTACTTCCGGTTTGACCGGAAGTGACGACGACGGACGGAAAATTAATTGTTATGCTCCCAAAGACATATGTTACCCAAAAACTTGTCAAGAACGGCAAAAATACGCGTTTTCGACTACTTCCGGTTTGGCCGGAAGTGACGACGCCGGACGTATTTTGACGACCCCAATAGATTGAGCTTGACATTTTGAACAACTTTGCTTCTTTGACATATTAAAAATTCTCAATACTTTTTGAGATATAAAGAAAAAACTTTCGGCCCCTCTCGGCCCTTAATTTTAGGGGCCAGCCCTTTTTACAAGATATGATTTGAAAGATCTTGGAATTCTACACTTCTTCTTTCTATATGTTTTAACAAAATATTTCCAGGTAAAAAGATATCGTAGAAAAGATGTTGAAAATTTTGAAATTTGCGATAGGACTATTTTCGAGCCATAGCGAGCGCCGACGTGCGGCACTTCCGATAAAAATGAAATACATTCCACAAATCTACAAACATAGATCTCCCATACCTGAATGTATCATGTGTCTACCTAAAGCCGTTTAGGAGAAATCGTGCGGACAAACTGACCCTTAAAAAACCATTAAAGTGCCGATAACACCGGACCGGAAGTGATGTTATCAAAACAGAAAAAACGCATAAGGTTCAAGTGATGTAACATAAGTCCTGAAAGTTTCACGGAAATCCATTGAGCCGTTTTCGAGAAATCGCGTGCACAAAATCGGTAAGAAAAAAAAATAATAACTAGAGCAAAGCTCGTTGCAAAGCAACGAGTAGGTCTTCCGTCCTGTTTGACCGGAAGTAGCTTTCATTTTTAACAAAAATGAGAAATAACGCCTAAAAATGGTTTGAATCCTTTAAAGCTATGTTAATTAATGCAAAAATAAGCAATTTTTTGCTACTTCCGGTTTCACCGGAAGTGACGACGACGGACAGAAAATTAGTTTTTATGCTCCCAAAGACATATGTTACCCCAAAACTTGTCAAGAACGGCAAAAATACGCGTTTTCGACTACTTCCGGTTTGGCCGGAAGTGACGACGCCGGACGTATTTTGACGACCCCAATAGATTGAGCTTGACATTTTGAACAACTTTGCTTCTTTGACGTATTACAAATTCTCAATACTTTTTGAGATAAAAAAAAAACTTTCGGCCCCTCTTGGCCCTTAATTTTAGGGGCCAGCCCTTTTTACAAGATATGATTTGAAAGATCTTAAAATTCTACACTTCTTTTGCTCTATATGTTTTAACAAAATATTTCCAGGTAAAAAGATATTGTAGAAAAGGTGTTGAAAATTTTGAAATTTGCGATAGGACTATTTTCGGGCCATACCGAGCGCCGACGTGCGGCACTTCCGATAAAAATGAAATACATTCCGCAAATCTACAAACATAGATCTACCATACCTGAAAGTATCATGTGTCTACCTAAAGCCGTATAGGAAAAATCGTGCGGACAAACTGACCCTTAAAAAACCATTAAAGTGCCGATAACTCCGGACCGGAAGTGACGTCATCAAAACGGGAAAAAACGCATAAGGTTCAAGTGATGTAACATAAGTCCTGAAAGTTTCACGGAAATCCATTGAGCCGTTTTCGAGAAATCGCGTGCACAAAATCGGTAAGAAAAAAAAACAATAATAATAACTAGAGCAAAGCTCGTTGCAAAGCAACGAGTAGGTCTTCCGTCCTGTTTGACCGGAAGTAGCTTTCATTTTTAACAAAAATGAGAAATAACGCCTAAAAATGGTTAGACTCCTCTAAAGCTATGTTAATAAATGCAAAAATAAGCTATTTTTGGCTACTTCCGGTTTGACCGGAAGTGACGACAACGGACAAAAAAATTAATTTTTATCCTCCCAGAGACATATGTTACCCAAAAACTTGTCGAGAAATGCAAAATACGCGTTTTCCGACTACTTCCGGTTTGGCCGGAAGTGACGACGACGGACGAAAAATTAATTTTTATGCTCCCAGAGACATATGTTACCCAAAAATTTGTCGAGAAATGCAAAAATACGCGTTTTCCGACTACTTCCGTTTTGACCGGAAGTGACGACGACGGACGTATTTTGACGAACCCGATAGATTAAGCTTGACATTTTGAACAACTTTGCTTCTTTGACGTATTACAAATTCTCAATACGTTTTGAGATATAAAGAAAAAACTTTCGGCCCCTCTAGGCCCTTAATTTTAGGGGCCAGCCCTTTTTACGAGATATCATTCGAAAGATCTTGAAATTCTACACTTCTTTTGTTCTATATGTTTTAACAAAATATTTCAAGGTAAAAAAATATCGTAGAAAAGGTGTTAAAAATTTTGAAATTCGCGATACGACTATTTTCGGGCCATAGCGAGCGCCGACGTGCGGCACTTCCGATAAAAATGAAATACATTCCGCAAATCTACAGACATAGATCTACCATACCTGGAAGTATCATGTGTCTATCTAAAGCCATTTAGGAGAAATCGTGCGGACAAACTGACCCTTAAAAAGTCATTAAAGTGCTGATAACTCCGGACCGGAAGTGACGTCATCAAAACATAAAAAAAGCATAAGGTTCAAGCGATGTTACATAAGTCCTGAAAGTTTCATGGAAATCCATCGAGCCGTTTTCGAGAAATCGCGTGCACAAAATCGGTAAGAAAAAAAAACAATAATAACTAGAGCAAAGCTCGTTGCAAAGCAACGAGTAGGTCTTCCGTCCTGTTTTGACCGGAAGTAACGTTAAGAAAAAAAAGCAATGAACTAAGTCGTTTCCTGTGACTTTAAAATTTCAATTTTGCGTCAAAACCTTTAAAATAAGCTATTTTTGGCTACTTCCGGTTTAACCGGAAGTGACGTCGACGGACGGAAAATTAAGTTTTATACTTCCAGTGACATATGTTACCCAAAAACTTGTCAAGAATGGCAAAAATGCGCTTTTTCCGACTACTTCCGGTATGGCCGGAAGTGACGTCGCCGGACGTATTTTGACGACGCCAGTAGATTAAGCTTGACATTTTGAACAACTTTGCTTCTTTGACCTCTTACAAATTCTTAATACTTTTTGACTTATGTAAGAAAAACTTTCGGCCCCTCTAGGCCCTTAAATTTAGGGGCCAGCCCTTTTTTTAAGATATCTTTTGAAAGATCTTGAAATTCTACACTTCTTTTGTTCTATATGTTTTAACAAAATGTTTACAGGTAAAAAGATATCGTAGAAAAGGTGTTAAAAATTTTGAAATTTGCGATTTGTCATTTTTCGAGCCACAGCCAGCGCCGACGTACTGCACTTCCGGTAAAAACAAAAGACGTTAAGCATATCTATAGACTTTGGTCTATCATACCTGAAAGTTTCATGTTTCTATCTAGAGCCATTATTGAGAAAGTCTGGAGACAACCTGACCCTTTAAAATTCATAAAATCGGCAATATTTCCAAACCGGAAGTGACGTCATCAAAACGGAAAAAAATGCATAAGGTTCAAGTAATGTTACATAAGTTCTGAAAGTTTCGTTGAAATCCATCCAGCCGTTTTCGAGAAATCGCGTGCACAAAATCGGTAAGAAAAAAAAGAATAATAATAATAACTAGATGAGATCTCGTTGAGAGCAACGAGTGGGTCTTCCGTTCGATTCTTGATGAGATGAGATCAGATTTTGATTGAGATTTTTATTCTAAAATAATGATTTTCCATAATCTGTAAAAAGACATTGAACAATAAAGACTTCTAAAATCGACTTTTGGCCCCTTCACGACCCCTTAATTTAGGGATCAGTCTTTTTTTTCTTCATATCATTATAAATCTCTCAGGATTATAAACACTTTTTGTTCAACAACTATTCAGAGTTTCTCTTTTTCGTTTTCGAGCTATTTGCAAAAGAAATATTAAGGGACCAGCCCTTCAACTCCCTAATGGGGACGTTTAGCGAAAAATGAAAGGTTGCAGATTGTTAGAACATGATTTTGAACATCTTTTGTTCAATATTACTTATCAAAATATTTCTGACTTTCGAGATATAAAGCGTCAAAGTTTAAGCCTTCTGGCCCCTTTTGGCCCCTAATTACGTTATGTAGAACTTTAAAATCATAACATACAGTTGTAGATTGTTGAAATAAACATTTTTGCTTCAGGAAAGTATACCAAATTATTGACAGTCAAAGAGTTATCGAAAAAAGACTTTAAGACCCTTTTGGCCCCTAATTTGAGCGCCCAGCCCCTTTTCCTGGTATTTATTTTATAGATCTTAGGATTTTGAAGACTTTTTGTTGTACAACTATTCAGAGATTCTTTATCATTTTCGAGTTATTCGCAAAAGAAATATTAAGGGGCCAACCCTTCAACTCCTTAATGGGGACGTTTAGCGAAAAATGAAAGGTTGCATATTGTTCAGTACATGATTTTGAACATCTTTTGTTCAGTATTACTTGTCAAAATATTTCTCACTTTCGAGATACAAAGCGTCAAAGATTTAGCCTTCTGGCCCCTTGTGGCCCCTAATTACGTAAGGTACGACTTTAAAATCATAATATACAGTTATAGATTGTTTAAATAAACATTTTTGCTTCAGTAATGTATAACAAATTATTGACTGTAAAAGAGTTATCGAAAAAAGACTTTAAGCCCCTTTTGGCCCCTAATTTGAGTGCCCAGCCCCTTTTTCTTGATTTCATCTTAAAGCTCTGAAGATTGTGAACACTTTTTGTTCAATAACTATTCAGGGATTCTTTTTCGTTTTCGAGTTATTTGCAAAAGATATTTTTAAGGGCCAACCCTCAACTCCCTAATGGGGACTTTTAACGAAAAATGAAAGGTTGCATATTGTTCAGTACATGATTTTGAACATCTTTTGTTCAATATTACTTGTCAAAATATTTCTCACTTTCGAGATACAAAGCGTCAAAGATTTAGCCTTCTGGCCCCTTGTGGCCCCTAATTACGTAAGGTACGACTTTAAAATCATAATATACAGTTATAGATTGTTTAAATAAACATTTTTGCTTCAGTAATGTATTACAAATTATTGACTGTAAAAGAGTTATCGAAAAAAGACTTTAAGCCCCTTTTGGCCCCTAATTTGAGTGCCCAGCCCCTTTTTCTTGATTTTATCTTAAAGCTCTGAAGATTGTGAACACTTTTTGTTCAATAACTATTCAGGGATTCTTTTTCGTTTTCGAGTTATTTGCTTGAGTAATATTTAGGAACCACACCTTCAACTCCCTAATGGGGATTTTTAGCGAAAAATGAAAGGTTGCATATTGTTCAGAACATGATTTTGAACATCTTTTGTTCAATATTACTTGTCAAAACATTTCTCTATTTCGAGATATAAAGCGTCAAAGATTGAGCATTCTGGCCCCTTTTTG
This sequence comes from Saccostrea cuccullata, assembly GCF_032062105.1. Taxonomy (NCBI): domain Eukaryota; kingdom Metazoa; phylum Mollusca; class Bivalvia; order Ostreida; family Ostreidae; genus Saccostrea; species Saccostrea cuccullata. Next base: position 36,616 of record NW_026931296.1, on the reverse strand, counting down.
GCCCCTAATCATGTATTATACGACATTAAAATTATTATATTTAGTTGTAAAATGTTGAGATAAACATTTTTGCTTCAGTAATGTATAACAAAATATTGACTGTTAAAGAGTTATCGAAAAAAGACTTTAAGCCCCTTTTGGCCCCTAATTTGAGTACCCAGCCCCTTTTTCTTGATTTCATCATAAAGCTCTTAAGATTTTGAACACTTTTTGTTCAATAACTATTCAGAGATTCTTTTTCGTTTTTGAGTTATTTGCAAAAGAAACATTTAGGGGCTAACCCTTCAACTCCCTAATGGGGACTTTAAGCGAAAAATGAAAGGTTGCATATTGTTCAGAACATTATTCTGAACATATTTTGTTCAATATTATTTATCAAAATATTTCTCTATTTCGAGATATAAAGCGTCAAAGATTGAGCATTCTGGCCCCTTTTGGCCCCTAATCATGTATTATACGACATTAAAATTATAATATATAGTTGTAAAATGTTGAGATAAACATTTTTGCTTCAGTAATGTATAACAAAATATTGACTGTTAAAGAGTTATCGAAAAAAGACTTTAAGCCCCTTTTGGCCCCTAATTTGAGTACCCAGCCCCTTTTTCTTGATTTCATCATAAAGCTCTTAAGATTTTGAACAGTTTTTGTTCAATAACTATTCAGGGATTCTTTTTCGTTTTTGAGTTATTTGCAAAAGAAATTTTTAAGGGCCAACCCTTCAACTCCCTAATGGGGACTTTAAGCGAAAAATGAAAGGTTGCATATTGTTCAGAACATGATTTTGAACATCTTTTGTTCAATATGACTTGTCAAAATATTTCTCTATTTCGAGATATAAAGCGTCAAAGATTGAGCATTCTGGCCCCATTTGGCCCCTAATCATGTATTATACGACATTAAAATCATAATATATAGTTGTAAAATGTTAAGATAAACATTTTTGCTTCAGTAATGTATAACAAAATATTGACTGTTAAAGAGTTATTGAAAAAAGAATTTAAGCCCCTTTTGGCCCCTAATGTGATGAGTCAGCACTTTTTTCTTGATATCATATTAAAGATCTTGTCATTCTGCACAAATTTTGTTCAGTATGTTTTAACAAAATAATTATACTTCAAAAGATATGATGCAAAATGTCTTAAAAAATCAGTCATGATTCGTGTCCTAAATTTTGACCCCTACCGAGCTTCCATACTAGACACTTCCGGAAAATATCATGACCCAGGTGCAACATGGCAACATGTCCTCTATCATCCCTGAAAAAATCAGCTTTCTAGCTTGAGCCGTTTTTGAGTAACGTGACAGACACGGAGGTCCTCTAAATTTCGATCAAAGGGCGATAACTCTCGACTTAAAAGAAATTTCCAAAAAAGGACTTGCCGGAATTAACTACAGATGTCAATGCATCAACCATGAATATTTGGATAATATCGGTCGAGCAATCTCCGAGAAATCCTCTGCACAAATTTTGTAAGAAGAAAAAAGAAGAAAAATAATAAAGGGGAAAAAGAAACCGAAGAATAATAGAAGGGTCTTCCGCTGAAGACGGAAGACCCTAATAATAAAAGTGAAAAAGAAACCTAAGAATAACAAGAAGGTCTTCCGCTGAAGACGGAAGACCTTAATAATAAAAGTGAAAAAGAAACCTAAGAATAACAAGAAGGTCTTCCGCTGAAGACGGAAGACCTTAACTAGTGCTAATTGTAAAGGGGACCGTTACAGATGTTCCCCAAACGCTCCCCAACTCCCTTTTATAGTCATATTCCTTGTAATTAAATAAGGCAAACTCTATGCATTTGAGACTTTAACACCGTTTATCCAGAAGTGTACCATGTTCATTCAAATTTTATCATTGCACACTTGCGCATGTGAATGCATGTGCGTAATGACCATATCATATTGTCTAGACAATCTATATATTTTAATATGCTAAATATTAAAGTATTTAATTCAAAAGTATATACTAAAAAACGCTCATTCAAGTGTATTTTTGATTTTACCCATTTCACGTGCACGCACGTGCATACATGAGCATGGTGACCATACCTTCTTGTAGAAATTCATTTCATCTATCTATGGTCCAACTCCCATCCTCTTTGGTTGAAAACCAAGGGAGTTATAGCTATTTAAAGTTTAAGCCCATCAGATCGCAGCGCACGTGCATGCGCATGTTTTCAAGACAACTGTTATATATCATATTGTAGGACATCCTTATGCATGACTATGTTTAAAATTTCAAAGCATTTCGTCAAAAATTAAAAAAAGATATTGCGATTTTTGTTTCAGCCAATCACAGCAAAGCACGCGTGCACGCAAATGCATGCATGTGCATGTCGACCATACCTCCTTGTAGTAGTCCATTATGTCTGTCTATGTTCAAAATCCCCTGGGGGTCGTAACATAAAGGCTACTTAAGTCTAAGGCCGTGCTTAAGTAGGACTTAAGTACAGTCTAAAACTTAACACCGTAACTAGAAGCGTACTAAGATTTCGAAATCTTAGCAAAACTTAGGCGGCCGGTAGAGGTGACTTAAGTATTTCTTAACTTTCTTGTACATATATGTAGAATTATTTAATGTTGACTTTCGATGTTAAAACATTCCTTTATTCATTTAATGCATTAATGAAAATAATTATATCTATTTGACGCTGATTTAAGAATTTTATTTTTTCGGGAGGGGGGGGGGGCTGATTACTGATTCCAATATCACTTCCAACACAAATACATGTAAATACAAAAATTTAATTCTAGGGGTACGTCTGAAATTAGTGGGACCTCGGTTATAAAAATAAATTGAACACAGTAATAAACCATGGATCTGTATCTTCACTTTGAAAATATGAGTTGAAGTAATTTGTTAAAAACAGAAAAGAAAGAGGATGATGACATTAAGAGTAATATTATAAAAATGTATCTGTAAAGTAGAGTAAATGTAGAATGCGACAAGTGCGGATTTAGACAGGGCTAACTACAGTTCTACAGAGAGAGAGAGAGAGAGAGAGAGAGAGAAAGAGAGAGAGAGAGATTGCCGATAAGTGGAGAAATGCGAAAAAATATCCCGATTTTTTGTATCCTTGATTAACTAGCAAATGAGTATATCATAAAACATGTGCAGTTTTTGCTTCTGACACGCATGGCCTGATACATAGCGGGGATTCAAAAGGTAGAGTTTCAATTTCAAGTAGATATACGGTCGGTTATCTTTTCTTGTCTGCAATAATAACAGGGTAAGTGAACATTTGTCAAAACAAAAGAGTTACAAAAGGTAAACTGAAAACATCTCAGGTGTTAAAACAATTGTCGTGAACATTTACAATGAACCACAAATCGCCACTATGTGACCGTGCGGTATTTGTTTTCAAACATTCCGAATAATTTATAATATAATTATAATTTTAATACGAAATCTAATCTAAAATATCTTAAACCGATAGATAAGGACGTCAACTTTAATATGTAAATAATTAAAACCCTAACTGAATCACTTTTAGCAATATATCTATATAAAATCAAAAACCATAGGTTGACTCATATGAAATATTTTTAACATAAGTTTGACTTAGCTAAGACCTAGCTAAGTTCGTTTTATGTTACGGTTTAAGACATACTTAAGTAGTACTTAGTCAGGTCCTAAGATTATGCCTAAACCGCACTTACGACCCTACTTAAGTCAAACACTTAGCAAGCTTTATGTTACGAGCCCCAGGCGACAGAAAGGGAAGTAATTCAAATTACACGTCGTGGGTTTATTCTACCTATTCCCACTTTTTGAAAATCATGTAAAAATAGGTAAGATTTTATGTGGGAAAAGGTGGAATTTTGTGTAAACAAAAAATTAACTATGTTCATAAATTTAGGTATTGAGTTGCTTTTTTTGTAAGATACGACCCACGTCGTGTACGCAAAACGAAAAGAGAAAGTGGGTCATAATTAAGTCTGTCGGTAAATAACAATTAAACTTAGAACCGATGTTTTGAGAATAAATTGTTCAGAAATATAATCGTCTAAATCAATACTTTTTTTAAGGTAAACCCTACGTGATTTACCATAACGAATGGTCTGTAAAACTGGTTAAATAGAAAGTAACTTCGTCACCATGTCTCGAAGAATTAGCGACATGTACAAATTTGTCTTATAAATAAATATAAATTTCACTTGACTCCTGAACAATGTAAACAGTTACCATGTTGCCATCCTTGTTTTAAAAAATAATTTTATTTAATTCCATAATACTAGCTTCAAACGCGGGTCGGTTTATTTTGTTAATGTTGGAGAAATAAATATGCGTTAATCCATGCTTTGAGAAATTAAAATGATCGATTGTAATTGTGAATGAAATGAAAATTGAAATTATAAAATATAGGCGTTATTTTTCTTATCATTTATTTAATTATTTGATGGATTAATAATACTTATGCCATATTCTTATGAATTAAACAAGAACGCTTTGCCTGCTTCTTTATCACGTTGGCATATGCGATAGGCATCAAAAGCCTCAATGTTAATTCGATGGTTGGTACGATCCCCAGACAAGGTACACAAGATATACACAACGGCAGCAAACTAAAAGTCAATCAAATCAAAGTATCCAACCCCAGGCTTAATTTCAGATGATTGACAGGGGTTCTAAGACCAGGTAAATTTGAGGGAGGTGCTTATTTCCTCCCCCTTTAAACACCCAATTTTATGTTAACGCCCCCAAAATTTACCTGATTCAAGATCAATAATTTACCGCCTGTCAATCATAAAAAAAACAATAGCTTCTGATTTGATTGACAGGTCAGCTACCTGTGCTTCTTGGTAATCTGAGTTTGCGTGTTTTGAAAACAATTACCTGGTCACGCGTCAAACTCTTTCATGTACCCGCATAGTATACACGCGGGTTAGAAAACTCCAATGTGTTTGAATTTTATTTCAAAAAAAATAATTGAAAGTAGATTATTAAAACATTGACATTATTAGGCCTAAATATATCTTTTCTATCTTCACTGCTGTTTGCTACTTGTAAGTGTTATATCGTCCACGTTATCAGTAGAAAAAAGACCGCGTCCACAGAAACCGGCTCTTTTTGCCGCAATTGGAAGTCCCACGATTTTTATATTATTTTTTAAGAAATAGGATATAAGAAAAATATTCAACACTAATAAACGGCAAAGCATAGTTTTTAAAAGATGTTTTATTTTCTACTATGGCAACAATCCGCACGATGTTGTACAGAAATTGATGTCAGAATTAATGCTCGAATTTCCTCTAGCGTCTGTATATATACGTGATGAAAATGTGAAAATAATTAATAGTGATCGATTCTGAAAAGAAATCTTTCTAACAATAAAATTTTGTTAACACACGAAGAATCAAAAATATGGAATATTTTGGACAACATTGTTGGCCAGGTGAAAAAACATTCCGATCGCGGTAAATGCATGTTTACATGCACGACGGATAGGTGGATTAATAATTTTTTTTATTTCAATATTCAGACTTTTTTAATCAAGTGATTTCTTTTATTGAAGATTAAAAAAGATATAATATGACTGCCGTCACGAGAAAAGGGTCCTTAAAGTCAAATTTTCATAAATTGACTTTTTGGTAAATTTTGATAGCCGGACTCTTTCTAAATGCAAATATGCATAAATTTTGAAAATATCTCACTTTTTCAGTATTTTATGAGCATTTTAGTGAGGCGCTCCAAAAACAACTTTGACGTTACTCACTGAAAACGTAATGACGTCGCCTGCGTCTAATTCATTTTTCAGAAATTCTTAAAAATACGTTATTTAGATAAACTCAATTGTTTTGAGAATTAAAAACATGAGGAAGTATTTTTTTTTTTCTTCCAAGCGACTATGTAACTATTCCTAAAGAATTTCTTTTATCATTACTCTTTTTATACTATTTTATAGCAGATCTAGTTATTTCGTAAAAGGGGTGGGGGGTCTTGACAGAAGGAATATTTTATACATATAACATAATCAGTAGGGAAATAATATTTGCTTAAATCCATGCAAATTATTCTTTTTTATATAAAATAATCTAATTCAATTTATAAAATATATAAAGCACTCGGACACTTAAAGATTAAAGGAAATATATACAGAGAGAGAGAATCCCATGCAGAATGGCACCGCGCGCTAAACGGGGCACCCCCTCGCAAAAAGCACATCGATCCCGATGCTAAAAAAAATCATACGAGTCAGCATTCACTCACCAACACACACGCACGTAACTTTATTCCCTATAACTGTTACGATAGGATGAAAAAAAACATGTATTTTCTGTATCATCGAAAAATTCAATTGGAAAATAAATTCAGATACGCCAAGATATGTAAACTTGTTTTTAAAAACGTTTGTTCCGTTTATAAAAATTTATGAATTATAAAAAAAATATACTATATTTTCGCTACTTCCATGCAAGCGGATTTTAAAACTTTTACTTTTTTGAATATCTTATTTAAAATTTTTAAAGCTCTAAGGTTCCATTGTTTAAACAATTCATTTTTTCGCCTGTCATAGTTATGGAGTAGAAACATAGTACCTGGTAAATAGGCAAATACTTGTCTCTTTCTTATATATGTAAACTAAACGCCGTGCTTGACTTTTCTTAGCTGCGGATCTGTAGCGTTATGGTTTTACATATTTGTCTTTGACCATGGTCAAAGACAAATATGTAAAACCAAAACGCTACAGATCTGCAGCTAGACTTTTCTGTGCGAAATTACAGTTAAAATTTTGACGAAATCTATTTGAAACTGAAACTGAATAAATACTAGTTTATTTTTACGCAAGAACGACAGACCCGTAGGAAGCCATATTAGGTGTGTGAGTGTGTGTGTGTGTGCAGAGGGGGGGGGGGGGGGGGGCAGCTATAATTTTTTCAGTTGTGAGCTCTTTCAACCACCAAATATTCCTTGACAAGCAAAACAAATCTTTCACGCGTCCATGAAAGGTCATCTATTCATTTTCCTCCGTAACAATGGCTAATTAACTTGACACCTTATAGGTTTTTCACATTTCGATGCGATTGTCTTATCCACCAATGAAATATTACGTCCAGCACACGTTCATGCTTTTTGTATGAGGCGATGCTTTTAATTAAGTTATAATATACCGCTCTAATTTGACTCTCTTTCGCTTAAAATATTTATGCAAACAATTGTTTTCCTAGTTATTACTTCAAAACATACCAAACATATAAAGAAAACCACACATTTGACTCGTAACTTCGCCTGTCCCCACACAACTCATTTGAAAAAGGGGGGGGGGGGGTCAGCCAGAAAAAAAAATTACCTTTAAAAAACTACTCAACTAAAAAAGGGGGGAGGTTGTCGAAACTCGAATCCAATTCCGCCGTTGGGGGGGGGGGGGGGGTGGTTAGTTTCAATCTTCTTTCAGTATCATTTTTTTAATCAAACATAACACTGCCTTATACTTTTGTAGTGCACGAATTTGACTATGCTGCAATTAAAAAAAGTGTGTATAAGTGTGTGTGGAGGGGGGAGGGGGGGAGCGGACTTTCAATGTAGCCCCCTGTTGCTACTTGCGTGGACTGTAATGGCCAATATTTTCTTCAAAAGTAGAAATATTTGTGTTTGTTTATTAATTTCTTTCCGTAGAGTCATGTTACATGTAGGATTATGATATACTAGTAAAGTCTTATCTCGATTTCAACGAAACTTAGAAAAAAAATTAATGTCGATAGAGATATGCTGGGTATTAATTTTGATACATGTATCAGATTTGAAGATTTCAACGCAAAACGTGAATTATTTATTTCATATCATAGCCATTGAAATATATTTCACGCACATTTTCATAACTTTTGGAAATTACACCCATAACCACTTGTCACTTATACTTTTTACTCTATCTATAGTAATGTATTCTCAATACATGTACAACACATGTACATGTTCCCATATATCTGACATTAGCCAGAAATTCGTACGTCTTTTCCCTTACTATAATCTATATAGTTTTTTTTTGGTTTATAAATATCCTCATTTATAATATCACTGTCGGTGCAATATTGTTAATTCCACCAACATTGGGTATAATGCTTTTGGGAAAAGTCTACAATATAGCTGTATTCAATTTCTTAACATATTGCATTACATCGAGTGGGATTTCATTCAATCATTTCATCGGAATAATTTTAGAAATTTGAAAACAATAGTAATTTTTATCATACAATTCCTTTGAATGTATTTATTCGATCATTTTAAATTTGTTTTTGAAACAAAATTCTTTTTTAGCAATATTTTCGTGGCATTTTTTTTCCTTAGCATGTTCTCTTACTGTTAATTTATTTTAAAAAAAAATTATTGTTGATGTAGAAGGTTTCCCAGTATTTTTATTCAATCAAAGAGGGATTATGTTTTTACTTTTAACTTTAACCGGTCTTTTAATTCGATGATTTTTTTTGGCTTGTCTACTTACCCCACTTTTTTACACACTTAAAAATCGACAGTTCATCGAAGGCTGGCTATCGGTGTACATCAGTAAGATTAATTATGGATTAAAATTAAAATGGCTAAATACATTTTAAATTATGGTATATAAGTAGCGCTTATAAGAACGGTAATTACTATATGTGCATAGATCTCTCACTCGTTCTTTCTTTCTTCTCTCTATGAAAAAAATGTACATGTACATGTATATGGAATATATATTTTAATATTAAGACTTCTTATCATTAATTCAAATTTTAGCATTTGTAAATTGCTCTGAAAACAAATATGCAGCAGCTTTAATTTAGCCATGCATAGACATCGTTTTAATCGCTGTTCCTAGCAATGTGCATGTCCAGTGTTCCGTATATCAACTAGTTAAATACTTTAACAAAATTATGAATAAATTTACGTACTAAATAGTAAATAATATCATATACCTATTAAAAATGTCCGCATCAAATTTCAAATTTTTTATACACTTTGAAATTCAATTTTATTTCTTGTTCACAAAATTGTCTACAAAATTACTTCCGTGTTTACAATAGCGCGACTTTGACGTCGTTTTCTGAGCATTGTGACGTCAAAAGATAAGGGCCCTTTTCTCATGACGGCAGTCATATATGTAGTTTTTACACGTGATTTTTTCTTTTATGTAAGGAAAACATTTTCTAAAACGTTATTTTTTTTTCCTTCAAAACATTACCATGATTACTATGAATGCGTTAATACAAATAAATTTCATATTAAAATAATTATTTTACGTAGTTTCACTCAAAACCAGACACAAAACACGTAATGATGACCCAGATTACCAAACACAGACTTCCTGTGTAATGCTACGTATACACAGATTTTTGACATCTAGGCTATTGGGGGTCTCCAGGTAAATAACACCACTGCTACTTCGACCACTCCCACTCCTCAGGTAACCGTACGTTAAAAAAATTGGGTCTTTAAAACTAGATATTACACTTACCAGGCAGCATTGCGTACTTTTAACAAAGTAAAAAAAAAGGAAAATCACCAAATGTTACACGAAACTAAGAAAAGTTATAAAACTATGGAATATCGATGGAAAAGGCAATATTTGCGGATGGAGGGTGACATGCTAGATCATATTCGTAAAAGTAACCCAAAAGCTTTTTATAAATATTTTAAGAAAAAGCAACCAAAACAATTAAATATTACCAACGACACTTTTTTTTAACATTTCAAGTCACTTGCTACTTCTGACTCAAACATACAAAGAGAAGAGCAAAGTTTCGATCAAACACATGTAATCTTTGAGGAACTTGACGAAGGAATTACAGAAGACGAGATACGCAAAGCTATATCACATCTCAAGCGAGGAAAATCGCATGGTTTAGATAATCTACTCAATAAATATTTCAAAGAATTCTCAGATAGTCTCGTACCAGTTTTGCATCACTTATTTAATAGAATTTTCTCCTCGGGCATTTTTCCTTCAGCTTGGTCAAAATCTGTAATTGTTCCAATATTTAAAAAACGTGACCAAGGTGACCCAAATAACTACAGAGGTATAAGTTTGATGAGCTACTTCTGTAAATTATTTACATCTATACTAAATAAAAGACTAATTGACTGGTCTGCAACGAATAAAATTATTACTGATGCACAATTTGGATTTCAGCCAAAATTGAGTGCGGTTGATGCAATTTTTGCTTTACATAGTTTAACTCTTTGATGTCAATGATTTATTGTTCGATTTTGATTTTCAGTTAGGAATGTCTTCAGTTCCAGTTTTATTACTCTGTGACGTAATAGTATTATTAAATAAAATAAAAATAAAATAAATAAAAATAATTAAATGTACTTTAAAGTATTAAGAGCCATTCTCTGTAATGATTTGAAATTTCATATAGGAGCTGTGGCACGCATAGTCTCAGAATTTCTCCAAACTTTCTATGATAAAAGTCATTGATACCCTAAACTGAAATCAGGCAAAAATTGGTTGCTATGCTTTATAGTTACCATGGCAACATGTCTTAAAGTTCGAAAAAATGGCATATTTTAACATGTTTAGAGCCCCATAGTTAACATTTGCGGCAAAGCAAACAATTGGCAATGACTGTTTCCAAAAGTTGAAGGTCAGATGTCTCAAATGCATGATAAACATATTTGGTAAATCAACTATTACATACGTTAGTATGGTAACAAAGTATTCAAAAGTAAAAAAAAAAATTCATTGAATTTTATAAATTCATACACGTAAAAATAAAAAGCAATTATAGGATGAAATGTGACCAAATAATAGGAAAAAGAGCCTTGAAACATATACCAAGAACAAAATATGATATTTCATATTGGTTGGCAATGGTTGCCAAGGTTTTTATACCAAAGAAAGCCTTCAAAGTAACACTTTGTATTTTTAGATCTGATCCTGTCTTTTAAAAAAAGCACATTTCCCCATAACTAATGATCAATTTTTAAAGATGTTGGTGTGCTCCTAGTTTTTCCATTTGAAAAAATTCAGATTAGATTCTTTAAATAGAGCGTTGCTATGGAAATAAGCAGAAAATATATGCTTAAAAACCTGAAAAATATTTTCTTTCCTTGGATACATACCCTTAAATGTAGATTCCCAAAACTTTTATGATTGATATTTATTAACAGCTAACTTGACTTTTAATTTTGACTCTCATCCAATCTCTAAATGGATGCAAGAGGTCTGCACACAGGGTTTAATATTGATATAAAGTTCACAAAATCGAACATTTTCCCTTCTTGGTAACCATAGCAACAGTGTTGTATTCTTCATCAAATTTTATCAATATATGATATTCAACTTCAGTTCTAACAGATAAGTACTATTCAGGCTGAGTCATTTAATTTGTTTCTTGATTATATGTCAATTTAATTCTTAATGCAGCGAAAAATAATTCACTTTTAAGCACTGGTACTTTGTTTCCATGGTAACAATGCAAAGTAGCATTTATATCCAATTTTTCTTATGTATTTGGTGATGCAAGGTCCTAAGGATGCATATTTGCCAGTCTTGAATTTTTATGTTTTTCCTCAAGAAAGTAGCATTAACCCAATCTTAGTTACTGGTTTTGCATGGTTACACTGTGCTACCATGGCAACCATAAAAGTTATTTATAGAATAATATTCCTTACACTTATATACTTAAAGTCAAACATTTTCATTGTTTTTCTTAAGTCGTTGATTGAGTTTGAGCATGTAACACCTACCATTAGTGAATACGGAGTGTTTTTCAGCATATTTCAGCATTTTAAATGTATTCAAAATGTACCCTTGGTTACCACTTACTTAGAGATATATTCTAAACAGTTTCCTTACAGTATAAGTGACATCAAGGTGTCATGTTTTTGTGAGAATGGTTTGTTTGCTTTTTCTAGTTTTTATTATGCCACAGTCAAGATTTAAAGTGGCTGAAAATCTCGATTTTTCGAACTTTTCCGGCTGTTGCCATAGCAACCGAGACACTTAGCAACGAAATTTTGTTTGATATTTGTTTCTAGTGTCAAGTACTATGCATGGGTGAAGTTTCATCAAAATCAGTGACCATGCGTGGCAACGAAGTTCAAGTGGTTACAGAGATTGGCTATTAAATTAGGGAATAACTATCTCCTAATTTGGTATTTGCGACCGTTAATGCTGATTTAACGGTCGCAAACTGAGTTTTACCGGCGACGCGTAAGCGGAGCCGGTAAAACGGATGTTTGCGACCGTTAAATCAGCATTAACGGTCGCAAATACCAAATTAGAAGATCAGTTATTCCCATTCTAATGCAATCCATGCATTTTGTTTGTTGTTTACGTCTTATTTTGATGAATTTTGTTACAGAAATACGTCACGGAGCATTGTGTTTTTGCGTCGCTCTATTATGACGTCACAATGAAAAAGCTTTCACGCTCGTTAATGCTCGTTTTACTGCTTCAAACATCAGTGCATTAGCCAATGAAAAAGTATTTTACAAAACAATTGCATTAGAATAGTTTTATTACGTCTGTGACGTAATAGTAGCATTACATTATTTTGTTACTTTTTGATGACGTTATCCTTTTCCCCACAGCGCACTTGCGATTACGTGCTAAAATATGTGGTTTTGAAGATGAACATTCACACGTGTATGAAGCAATGGTTGTCGTATATATCGCCATAATATTCATGCAACCATCTTTAATGTTGAATTCAAGTATTGATGGTGATTTTATCCTGTTTATTTTGTTTAAGTGTTTCATGTGGAATGGTACAAAATTAAACTAAATTTATTATGATCTTAGCGTACAACTTATTTATTTTAAATTTCAGATTTAAACCTAAAACGTCAATGAAAATAATTATTTGATTTTTCAGACAGGGTGTCATTTTATGCTCGTGTTAAACAACGACACCCCCCCCCCTCCCTTTTTATTTCTTCGGTCCATGCATAACGATTTTATCGGAACTTGCAGAATCTTCAATTATAAATAAAAATAGAAATGAGGTCTTGAAGAGAATGATTATCACTTGTGAAGATTTTTATAAAAGTTATTTTACCGATTTTTTTTAGGACAAAAAAGAAGTTTTAGCTTTCAGCATATTTAATTTTTTTTGTTTTTACAAAACAAATATTGTTGGAATATATCGCTTAATTTCATATTGAACAAAAAAGTAGCGTATTGATTGTAGAAGGGAAACATTTCATTTTTTAAGTTAAAATTTAACTGATCACATCTTCTTTTTAATATTTTTGACCGATATACTGATGAGATACTGCCGTCGGACTCGGCATTAAATTAATCAGTCTAAAATCAGCGTTATATATCTAAACCTTACTAGCCAAAGTTTTCCGATCCGAAATCTACTGTGGTGGATCGGAAACCCTTGGCTAGCGAAGATTAAGGAATCTTTACACCTACAGGTACATGTGGACTACTAAAAAAATCATCACGTTTAAAAAGCCATGAAATAAAGAAAAGACTTTTTTATTGGCTAAAGGTGAATTTGCAAAAAAAAAGGGGGGGGAATAAATAAGTAAATAAAAAATTAGAAATTAAAAAAAAACTCGATATGCAATATTTCTTTTCTTAGGAATGGAATTTTAACACATTTTTAAAAACAATGTAATAGTTTATAAGAGAGGCCAAGAACTTCTCGGACGTAGCGGTCAGTACTGGACATTTTTCCCGATGTGACCGAAGTATTCCGATTAATTGTGGAGCAAATGAAGGAGTACTCCTAAAAAGGGTTCTTTGGAAATGCATTAATTGTAGCTGTAGTTTTTAAGAAATTAATATTATTAGGTATTTCCACAATTTTTCCAAGTGTTGTCAAAGGAATTAATACATTTTGCCTTCATTATACTATTAAACGCGATGAATTTTATGAATATGCAGCGTCGATGCAAACAAAAACCTGTCCACTTTTAGAAAAAGAATAGTGTTTCTAAAAAAAAATTGCAGAAAGTAAAGTCAGATTAAGAAACATGGTATACAATAATATTTAATCAATCACTCAGGATCTATCATGCAGGAGTTGGTGCGTAGTAGATACACAGATTTTTCAATATCTATACTTTTGTGATTGCTCGGTTATTCCTATGATCATCATATTATTAAAATATACAAGTTAACGGCATAAAAAGAATTGATTGTGTTTGTAAAAGATATGCAATTCTGACCGAAATAATAGTTCATAAAATTCAGAATGGAGAATAATCAGATAATCTCAATATATTTTAGTAATTATACCCGCACTTTCTAAAGAAAGTTCGGGTATATTGTTGTTACTCATGTCCGTCCGTCCGTCCGTCCGTCCGTCCGTCCGTCCGTCTGTCACACTTTTCTTCCCTGAACTCCTCCTACATTTTACACAGTAGCTTAATCATCTTTTGGGAGATGGTTTGTGGGGTCATGTAGATGTGCAGTAAGCTTTCGGAATTTTGATTTTGCCCCAGGGGGTCAAATGGGGGTCGAAAAATGACGTTTTTTAAGCAAAAAGCTCCGTCTTCCCTGAACTCCTCTTACATTTTACTCAGTAGCCTAACCAGCTTTTGGGAGATGGTTGGTGGGGTCATGTAGATGTGCAGTAAGGTTTTGGAATTTCGATTTTGCCCCGGGGGGTCAAATGGGGGTCGAAAAATGACGTTTTTTGTCCAAAAAGCCCCGTCTTCCCTGAACTCCTTCTACATTTTACTCAGTAGCCTAACCAGCTTTTGGGAGATGGTTGGTGGGGTCATGTAGATGTGCAGTAAGCTTTCGGAATTTTGATTTTGCCCCAGGGGGTCAAATGGGGGTCGAAAAATGACGTTTTTTGTCCAAAAAGCCCCGTCTTCCCTGAACTCCTTCTACATTTTATTCAGTAGCCTAACCAGCTTTTGGGAGATGGTTGGTGGGGTCATGTAGATGTGCAGTAAGCTTTCGGAATTTTGATTTTGCCCCAGGGGGGTCAAATGGGGGTCGAAAAATGACGTTTTTTAAGCAAAAAGCTCCGTCTTCCCTGAACTCCTCTTACATTTTACTCAGTAGCCTAATCATCTTTTGGTAGATGGTTGGTGGGGTCATGTAGATGTGCAGTAAGGTTTCGGAATTTTGATTTTGCCCCAGGGGGTCAAATGGGGGTGGAAAAACGACGTTTTTTAAGCAAAAAGCTCCGTCTTCCCTGAACTCCTCTTACATTTTACTCAGTAGCTTAACCAGCTTTTGGGAGATGGTTGGTGGGGTCATGTAGATGTGCAGTAAGGTTTTGGAATTTCGATTTTGCCCCGGGGGGTCAAATGGGGGTCGAAAAATGACGTTTTTTGTCCAAAAAGCCCCGTCTTCCCTGAACTCCTTCTACATTTTACTCAGTAGCCTAACCAGCTTTTGGGAGATGGTTGGTGGGGTCATGTAGATGTGCAGTAAGCTTTCGGAATTTCGATTTTGCCCCAGGGGGTCAAATGGGGGTCGAAAAATGACGCTTTTTGTCCAAAAAGCCCCGTCTTCCCTGAACTCCTTCTACATTTTACTCAGTAGCCTAACCAGCTTTTGGGAGATTGTTGGTGGGGTCATGTAGATGTGCAGTAAGGTTTTGGAATTTTGATTTTGCCCTGGGGGGTCAAATAAGGGTCGAAAAATGATGTTTTTTATGGAAAAAGCCCCATCTTCCCTGAACTCCTCTTACATTTTATTCAGCATCCTAATCATCTTTGGGAGATGGTTGGTTGGGTCATGTAGATGTGCAGTTAGGTTTCGGAATTTTGATTTTGCCCGGGGGGTCAAATGAGGGTTGAAAAATGACGTTTTTTATGGAAAAAGCCCAGTCTTCCCTAACCTCCTTTTTTGTTTTAAACAGTGGTCTTATCATCTTTTGGGAGAGTTCACTCTTTTGAAATTTTGTTAAAACATCAAGGTCAAGGGGTAAAAAATCATAGCATGTTGGGAGCCTCTTGTTATGGGTAATGTTCACTTGAAATGTGAAAGTCAAATCTCTTCTCAATGAAAAGGAAATACAACGTTAATGAAAACTAAGTTAAACTTCAAGGTCAAGGTCACAGAGTCAAAAAGTCATGATACATTTTGGAAGGTCTTATCACAGGTAATATGAATGCCCTTTCATTTATCTTTCAAAATGATCAATTCAAAGCAATTAATTTTTTTAAGGAAATTAGGTCAAACTTCAAGATCATGGGTAATGAAAATCATATTGTATGTAGAATGGTATTGTCCCATTTAATACTAATACACATATTTACTATATAAAAGTCCTATCTCTTCTCATTCAAAATATACGACCATGATGACCAAGGTTAAATTTATTGTGACAGATAGGCAGATTGACAAACAAATGAGATTTAATGTACCCTACCTTTAGCAAAAATGGGGACAATAAATGTCTTTGCTGTTCTTGAGAAGAAGATTTATGTTGGAACAAGATGTGTTTGTGAAACACTACGCGCCCGGTGGCAACAAAGTTAAAAAAATCTTCTTTTAGCATATTGATCACAGTCAAGGTCACAAGGTCATTGACCATGGTGTCATTCGAAAGAACTTAATCAGTGGAGTATGCGTACTAAATATGAAGTCCCTATCTCCCATGGTTCAAAAGTTGTGGCAAAAAGTGTAAAGAGCTATTTTTAGCATATCCGTCACAGTCAAGGTCACAAGATCATTGACCTTGCCGTCGTTTGAAAGGACTTTATCGGTGGAGTATGCATACCAAATATGAAGTCCCTATCTCCTATGGTTCAAAAGTTATGACAAAGTGGAAAAAGCTATTTTTAGAATATAGGTCACAGTCAAGGTCACAAAGTCATTGACCATGGTGTCATTTGAAAGAACTTAATCGGTGGAGTATGCATACCAAATATGAAGTCCTTATCTCTGATGGTTCAAAAGTTATGGCAAAAAGTGTAAAAAGCTATTTTTAGCATATAGGTCACAGTCAAGGTCACAAGATCATTGACCTTGATGTCATTTGAAAGGACTCTATTAGTGGAGTATGCATACCAAATATGAAGTCCCTATCTCCTATGGTTCAAAAGTTATGACAAACAGTGGAAAAAGCTATTTTTAGCATATAAGTCTTAGTCAAGGTCACAAGGTCATTGACCTTGAAGTCATTTGAAAGGTTTTTATTAGTGGAGTATGCTTACCAAATATGAAGTCTCTTTCCCTTATTGTTCAAAAGTTATGGCCAAGGTTAAAGTTGACAAACAGACAAACAGATAAACAGACAAACAGACAAACAGACAGGACAAAAACAATATACGCCCGGGATCTATAGATCCGGGCGCTTAAAAAGTACCCTGCATATTTAAATGTAAATTGGTTGAAATTAGCCTAGTGGTTCTTAAGAAGTTAATGTGAAAAGTTTGCAGATAAACAGATGGACAACAGAAATCAGTACATTTCAGAAAACAGTATGCTTATAAATAGTTAATCAAGGTGCTTTGGGTAGCAAAATAAAGCTAAACTGGTATATCTAATTCATCCGCAGAGCTTAGTATATTTCAATATGCACAACCTTTTCAACTCTTATAATTATTTTTTAAAATTTATATCACCATGTCTCATTCAAGGGAGAACTAGAGATATGACCAGATGTATATCTGTTGAATATAAAATATGTACATGTATTCTGTGTTTTTTTTTAGTAATTTGTTTGTTTGTTGTGACAGCAACTGTTATGGCAGCTTTTGGCAAAGGTTGAAGTTTCTCAAATGTAAGTCAAACTCCAAGGTCAAGGTCAAAGGGTCTAAATTGTTGGTATCAAAGGGAAAGTCTTGTCACAAGGAATACACATGTGAAAAAAGGGAGAAATCCCTAGAACTTCCTCACCTGTTCAAAAGTTATTGCCAAGGTTAAAGTTAAATTGGATTCAACTCTAAGGTCTAGGTCAAAAATAATTATACCTGTTGAAAGTTCACAATGATTACACATGTAAGAGCATGAAAGTCCTAGCACCACCTGTTCAAAACTTACGCCAAGTTCAAGGTATTTTTCTTGTAAAATTGGGTCAAAATCCAAGGTCAAGAGATCAAGAGGTCAAAATTGGTGGTACCCATTAAAAGGTTTTGCCAAAAGAAATTTACCTATGAAATATTCAAGCCATGTGTATAGCCCAATCCACTTAAAAAATATGGGCAAGGTTAAAGTTTCCGTGGACAGACAAAAATACATAAACATAGGAAACAAAATATGTATAAATAGTCAATTGAAAAAATTTTCTACTATTATGGAGTCATAAGATCAATTGTCATTTCAGGTACAGGGAGTCAGTGGCTAGGGAGATCAGACCCCCCCCCCCCCCTGGAATTAGCAGTTATTTAAATAAGACTATATATGTACTGTAGAGAATAAAAATGACTTTGGACAATCCTCCCCCTTAGAAAACAGGGACTCCACCATCATTGTTTTTATTATTATTTTTTATTTCCATCTCAGGAAATCTTGGGCTGATTTTTTTGACTGAGGTGTGACACCCCCCCCCCCCTTTCTGAAAAAAAAAATTCTGGATCTGCGTCTGTTATATACTGAATGTCCGCAACGGGAGATAACTTGACAATGTGAAATTTGTCGACTGTGGCATGCGATGATCTTTGACCATGTTGACCCTTTTTGAACTTCAACCTAACCATTTGCATTTATTTATTTTTATGCAATCTATGCTAAATCTTGTACTTACCGAATGTCATAGGTCGTGACAACGAATTCATGAAATATAATCCATATAATCCAATTAAAACACAAATGATTTTAACTGACCACACTGCATCGTCAGCATACATGTGCTAAATAATCTCATTCGACAAACCTTTGCTGATTCCTTTGCCAGTATGAATTGGCCGAGGTGTGCCGAGAGGTGATATCTATAAATATGATAATGGGTGACGCAAACCCAATGTGAATGTAGAAAATAAAACTGTTTAGTACAAGAACAAATTTCAAACTATCATAATAAACTAAACTATGTTTTTTTTAAAAATGTGAGAGTGAGAGAGAGTGTGTGTGTGTGGGGGGGGGGGGGGGGGGAGATAGGCATTGACAAATTAATCGGGTTGTATTTTCAATGGGTTTTTCTCCCGACCAAATACTTAAATCAGTTTGCACATTTTGATAAATTCATCAAAAACGCTTTGTACTAAAATAATATTTTATGTCGTTGAGAAAGTAAATTTAAAAAGTTCCAAATTATGGGGAAATTATTTATTTGAATTTAATTAAGTAATTTACTTCAATCATTAATTAAATTCTGTTATTTCAGACTGGTTATGAATTAAGTATTTTAAAATACATATGTGAGGCTCAGAGTTGATATGGTCATCTGAAAATTTTATGTTCAATTTGACGAATACATGTACGGTGATAATTATAGAATTATTTTGACTTCTTCCTTGGAAAGTCCAATATGAATGAGTGTATATTTAGAGGCAAACACCATAGTGCGGGTATTACTGTCTCATGACAGCATCTAGTGAAAAAATATATTCTTACTACTTTTTCTTTCCGATATTTCATAGTTTTATTTTCCGACATTTATGAAAAACTAAATTTCAGGTAATAAAACTGGAACTGAAGACATTCCTAACTGAAAATCAAAATCGAACAATAAATCATTGACATCAAAATAATAAAGGTAAAAGCTTTGCTTCGTTTTTAAAGAAAACAATGTTAAATTTGAGATCAGTATCACGTGTCTCGGACAAAGTGCAATCACCGACATAATATAATTCAAGTGTACTTGGTTTTTATTTTACCTATCGATTATTCATAAACTTGGTAGACATGAAACTCACCCCCCCCCCCCCCAAAAAAAAAAACAAAAAAAAAAAACGGAAATACAAAAAAAAAAATGTCGGAAATGCTGAGCATAATTCCTGAAACTTTATATTAGATGAAGTACACAATTTCAAATCAGTCCTTCCATATAACAAGCTGTTGATCGAAGAAAAGAAATGCTAGAAATGCTGAATATACCGGTAATTCCGGAGATTGATTTAGGAAATAATTTAGATCGCTGTTGGTCAAAGATGTTTAACACCCCCCCCCCCCCCAAGAATGAAGTTTTTAGCGCCTAAATGCATTGCTCCTCATACATGTATCTCTGCACTACCCTTTGCATGAATACAGTCACGAGTTAACTGTCCATTCACAAGGTGGATGTCAAATGGATTTTTTTTCTGTGTATAACGTAAACATATAGCTGGTGGAAGAATCATATTAAACCACATCGTTGTCCTCTTATGGAAAGTTTACTGCCATATTAAGTTATTCTTAAACCTATCATTTCTAGTGAATGCAATGTTGACAAACTTGAATCTACAGGGTACCCGTATATATATAATTCTTAAACTACATGTGAAAGCGGATAAGTGAATATTTTTAAATATACTGACAATATAAAGGTTCTCAAGGCGGATCAAAAATATTCCTAAGGAACTATTTACCCACTTATAAAACTAATCACTGGACACATCTTTTAATTATACACCCGCTCCGAAACCCAGGAGAGAGGAAGGGGGAAGAGGTTTACTGTTTTACCCTTGTGTGTTTGTCCGTCTGTCTAGCTGTTTGTATGTCTGTCCGTAAGTTTTGATCGCAGTTTTTGCAGCAACTACTCATCACAGATGCTTCAAATTTTAGCACATACTTTGTTGTGGCATGTCATATGATGGGATTTATTTTTGTATTAATCTGATGTCAACTTCTTATTTGTCCGTGCATATGCCCGTAACTGAACTTGTGTGAATTTTAATTAACATTGATCAGTGTATTTTCACTTCAGGGCAGGGTATTACTAGCGACCATTGGCTGACAGACTTGTGTTTGTCAAGCCCTGTTTTTAAAAATATCAAACAAGTATGTAGTATACTTGCATTAAATTTTCCCGAATACCTTGTTTTATACATGTATACATATGTATATACATATACGTATATTTTTAAAAATCAATACATACGAGTAAGTGCAACACTTTTTTACGAATATTGGAAACGTTGACTCGATTACATGATATTGCCGTTTCTTAAGTTTTTTTTCCTTTCCAATTATGTGTGTATTTTTTTTATTGATGTGTAAGGCGGAAACAATAAGATTGTATTTTTACGAATTTGAATTTGATTTAAAACAAGTGAACAAAACCTCTTTTGTCTTCAGTTAAATGAATTAACTGAAATCTTTTTTTGTAATTTTATCCGTTCCTTCTGTCGATTTCTGCACACACTTTTATCAATTATTTACATAAAATATTCATTTGTCGAATTGGATAAATTCTGGATCAAGGGTCCCATCTCACACAAGATTGGGGATATCTTCAACACCAACCTAGTGGTTCAAGTGGTGAGCTTATTTAGTGTCAAAAGAAAGACCATTTTAATTTGTCTTGTTTCCCAAGTTTCGTCTAATAAATCGAACGACTCGGACATATTAAAACGGGAAAAATATTCTTATTTGCGAAATATATTAGAATGGAACTAAAAAAATTATATTATTTATCATTTATTGTCATACCATCAAAACTTTACGCGGTATCAAAGCAGAAAACGTCAAAAAACGCAATGTGCGTTAAAGTGCGTGATTGTGGGGTAAAGGTATATGCGTTAAAATGCGTGATTGTGGGGCAACGGTACATGCGTTAAAATGCGTTACTGTGGGGAAGGGGGTTAATAACTAAATACACGCAAAGTCGGAAAAAATTATATTGTTGTTTTGTTGATTATAAAAAGCATTCGATTCGGTAGTTAGAAGTAAGTTATGGATGAAAATTAAATATTATGGAATACAAGGGAAATTACATAAAATAATTCAATTCATGTACAGTGATATAAGAACCTGTGTAAAATCATTAGGCAACATTTCACAATTTTTTGAAAGTCTTGTTGGTTTATTACAGGGAGAAGTGTTGTCTCCCATGCTCTTTACACTTTATGTTAATGATCTGGAAAATGTATTTATTAATGAAGGTAATATCCCTTTAGAACTGTATACTTTGCATGTTTTTTACTGATGTACGCAGATGATATGATAATTTGTGCAGAGACAGCTAATGAATTGCAGAATATGTTAAATACCCTATCTTACTATTGTACAGAATGGGATCTGGAAGTTAATGTCGAAAAAACTAAAATTTTTGTATTCAGAAACGGGGAAAAATTGGTTGTAATGAAACATGGTCATTTAATGGTAAAGAGATAGAGGTGATGGATCATTTCGTGTATCTTGGGTTACTCTTAAATTTTAACGGAAAATTCTTGGTGACCCAGAAGCAATTAGCCTCCCAGGGACGTAAAGCTATGTTTGCTCTTAAAGCATCCATCAGTGATTTATATCTAAACCACTGTGCAATCTTATCTCTTTTTGACACATATGTAAGCAGTATTTTGAATTATGGATGTGAAGTGTGGGGTCATCATAAGGGTCCAGATATTGAAAAAATTCATTTAGATTTTTTAAGGAATGTACTAGGAGTGAAAAAGAACACAAACACTGTGATGCTATATTTTGAAACAGGCCTTATGCCTATGTATATTTCACGTATTACTAGAATGTTCAAATACTGGTTTAAATTGTTACATACAAGCAATTGTATTTTGAAAGCGGCATATGGTACTTTATATAGTGAGTGTGAGAATCCAAATTTTAGGGGTAATAACTGGGCATGTATTATCAAAAAACAACTGTGTAATTTAGGACTTAATTATATCTGGAATGAACAGAATAAGTTGGATAGTCGAATTTGTCTTCATGTCATACAAGAGAGATTGAAAGATAATTTTGTACAGAATTTATTATGTGATATGGATAAACAATCAAAGTGTTATATATATAAACACTTGGTTAGTAACTTCTGTCTACAGTACTACTTGGTGAAGCCTTTTCCAAAAATGTTAAAGAGATATATTTCTAAAATTCGTTTGTCCTCGCACAACCTATTAATTGAAACTGGTAGGCATAAAAATATCCCAAGAGACCAAAGATTTTGTCCAATTTGTAAATCACATAAAGACATAGAGGATGAATATCATTTTATACTCATATGTCCTATATACGTAGACTTGAGGAAAAAATTCATTAAGAAATATTTTTGGAGTAAACCCTCTGTGTTTAAATTTATACAGCTCATTAGTGTTAATAATGTCAAAGAACTCTGTAATCTTATATATTTTAAAAGCTTTTGAAATAAGGAACTGCCAATAATTTATCTGTATGTTATATGTAAACTTTACATGCATATTGTATTTATTACATTTGTAAATCTGTAAAGGACAGTTATAAGATCCCTGTCATACAGTATCATTGTGACTTTTTTCCATTATATGTACAACCGTTCATTTCCTATGTAAATATTATTGTACATTTTGTTATATACCATAGGATGTTTATCCTGAGCAATAAATAAATTACAATTACAAATGGGAAGTAGGTCTAAATAAACTGAGTTTTCAATGCCTACATATATGTTATGTTTTCAGTTTCATTGAATTTGTTCCTATTAGGGATTGAACACCTTAAGGTTCATTGATACCCTGATAAGAGAGATAACTCTTAATGACATAAATGTCTAACATTTCTTTATAGATTTGCCAAGTTGAAGTGTCTTTTTTGTCCAATTTTGACCCGCAAGCTATGCTATAATTGTCAATATTGTGCTTATAAAATCCTTTTTTCTTGGAAAATCATTAAAGTTCAAGCAACATTTTATATGAGTGAGCAGAGGGTTTATGAACCTTAAAAAGACCGCCAGTCGAAAATAGACAGTGACCTCAGTGGGGTCAAATGCATAAATTACTACTCTAGCACGCCAATCAGTTCGGGTAAAATGGCAACCAACATCATGATCTTCAACATGTGACGAAGGTAAACAGAACATTTAAAACTTGTTCTTTACATGAAATATCAATAGAATCAAACATTATCCTTGCAACACAATAACTTATGCTAAGTAAATAAGCTGTAAACACAAGGGCGGATCCAGAGGGGGGGTCCAGGGGGTCCGGACCCCCCCTTTTTCGCGGACCAAAAAAATGTATACACCCCCCCCCCAAAAAAAAATTAGAAATATAAATCAAGAGAAAAAGGAAAGAAAGAAAAAAAAAAGAAATAGAAAGTTGACGAGATTTTACCGGAAACATCAGCGCTGTACGTATACAGTTTTGTTTAGAATAACTCTGAATCTGCTTCCAGTAAGGCATGAAGATTAAACTGTCCATAATTCATAAATATTATGGTAAGCTTTTACTTTTTTTTTTATTAAGAGTTGTTTATATTGAACTAGGCTACTAGCCAAATGTTTGATTCTTAGGCTGAGTCATACACGACGATTTTGAAAAAGGTCGTTTCACGTGTAACACAAATACATGTGGAAGGCTGGTTGTTACAATGTAACATGAACATTGGCTAACATATACAGTAATATATTGACGGTGTGACCGTTGTAGCGAGCGCAGCTATATAGTACAAACTTTATGATCTGAGTTCAAAAACAAAACGGGGGGGGGGAGTTAATTCTCAAGGCATGAATATAT
Organism: Saccostrea cuccullata; assembly: GCF_032062105.1. Taxonomy (NCBI): domain Eukaryota; kingdom Metazoa; phylum Mollusca; class Bivalvia; order Ostreida; family Ostreidae; genus Saccostrea; species Saccostrea cuccullata. The sequence goes on along the minus strand of NW_026931296.1, from coordinate 12,189 downwards.
ATAACATACAGATTGAGTACAAAATTTATAAGAAGCCCTGTGATCTGAACAAACTTTGTTTATCAAATATTCAGTTCATGAAAGGGTTAGGCAGTAGGACAAGTACTGCAGCTATTTCAGTGTTTTGCATATTTTTTATAAAACACATAGGGGCCTATTATACTTAATATATTTATCACATAAACGTCACGTTTCAAAACTACACGTGGGGTTGGTTATGTACGTGATTATCAATTTCATTAATTTTGATACAAATACCCCAAACTATGCTTAAACTCTCAAGTTTGTGAATGGCACGGTGTAGGGTAGGGGTCTACCATTGAGTTTTATCTTCAGAGAGAGTCAGCTATTAATATTCCTTTTAAAGGGGGAGTACAATTTTACTTTTTTTTTCTTTTCTTTTTTTTTTTTTTTACAATTTGTTGGAAAAAACAGGTTGGGGTGATTCCCTACCTTCCCCCATGTAATGTACGAGGGATTATCAAAAAGTTCGTGGACTAGCGCCATAAAATTAAAACCGCTCAAGGTACATCAAGGAATTTTGAAATATCTAGTAAGCATCATCTTTTCTATCCAAAGACTAAACCACAAGTTATGAACTTTATTTTTTAATAAATTAGTAATGTTTTTGTAAGCAATGGTATGTCCAAGCGGCGCAACCTTGAAATCGACGTTTTTTCGACCTATGTGTAACTGAGAAAAACTCATTTGATATGATTATTTGACATCCAAAAATCCTGTTAATTCAGGTATGTGTCGGGACACAATTGTTCTATAAAATATGAAATTTTCACTTCATTCTGGAAGTTCTATGAAATTTTATCGTAAATTTTACATGGAATGTCTGAACAAATGAGGCCTTGAAAATGACGTCAAAAGGGGGGTGGGGTTTCCGTTTCCAACATTATATACAGATTTGCCCCTGAAAAAAATAGTATAGCCCTAAAATATGTTGAAACTGGCTACAGAGAAAAAATATGCATCCAGAGTACTTGTCTTTTAATGTCAAAATAGATTCAGAGAGTAAAGGGATACATAGTTAATGTCGATTTGCAGTCAAGGTGTGAAAAATCCCGTCAAAAATGACGTTGATCATGTGTTGTAGATATTGAACTCCCAAAAGCAAAATATACCGGCACAATCAAGCGCCATCTATCCCAATGTATTAATCCATCTGAATTATTATATTCATTGGAGGCCACTGTTAATGCCATTGTAAAGGCATAAAAACAAGGCGGTTTTAAGTCCTTACTGAGCTTCAGGGAATCTCATCAAAATAATGTATGAGGTAGAAGAAGATGACATTGAAAAAACAATGACGTTATCGGACGTCATGAAAATAAACGACGACAGCGCCGGGTGATCATATAATGTCGTTTTTATTTTATAATAATTTGGCAAATAATGAACGTATCAGGCTAAAATTTTCAACATTTCTCTATCTTGTGTTGTTTTATATCTCATATAAATTTTGAAAGCACAGACTACATAGTACTAATTTTATAGCCTCAGTCCACGGACTTTTTGATAACCCCTCGTACATGCATATTTTAAAGTAAAATAAATTCTAGATAGGCCTTCATGTGCGGATACCCCTTCCCCATTTTTTTGGTTATGTGTGCCTACGAAATAAGAAAATGTATTATCAAAATTGTATATCCTTGTAGCAAAGAGAAATTATAACTGAAAATTAATGTTAGTAATATGCCTCTGCTGGTGGACTTTTAGTCCCCGAGGGTATTCATAAGCCCAGTTTCTCCTAGTACTCCAGTGCTAGCATGAAACGGATATATGAATTTTAATGTGATAAATTTTAGAAGTAAAGGACGTATCTCCCTCAGGCATAGCTTTTCTTCTATACGTTCCTTGGAAAAAGTGAGACTGAGATCAAAAGTGAGCTCGTCTAAGTTTTATGGCCCCCAGGCCTGGTCCTTGTTCGGATTTTGGCTCATGTTCGGCACTTTCGATCCATGCTCGTAGCTCTTTATCTTTTTTAAGATTTCCAATAGTTTTGGTCTGAGCATCACTGAAGAGACATTATTTGTCGAAATGCGCATCTGGTGCATCAAAGTTCATACCGTTCATTTCTTATGATAAATATAGAGTTTTACGATATTTATGTTCCCCAAACGAAGTTGGGGAACATATTGTTTTTACTCTGTTTCTTATTATTATTATTATTAAGGTCTTCCGTCTTCACGGAAGACCTTATAGTGATTCTATTGTTTCTTATTATTATTATTAAGGTCTTCCGTCTTCACGGAAGACCTTATAGTTATTCTACTGTTTCTTATTATTATTATTATTATTATTATTCTTTTTATTATTTTTTTTCCAAAATTTTGTGCACGCGATTTCTCGAAGACTACTGGATGGAATTACATGAAATTTTCAGGAACAATGTATCGTAAAATGAACTTGATCTATCTGAGCGATTTTTTGAAAATTCTTATCTGGTGCCAAGTTACGGGACATTTTCTGATTTTAAATTGACATTTTGTCTGTGGTTAATCTCAAGAACGGTAAAAGATATCAATGTGAAACTTTCAGGGATTATAGATCGTGATAGATACTATCCATGACGCGATTTTTCGTTCGTCGTCAATACTTCCTGTTGTTACGAGATGCGAATTGAAAAAAGCGTATTTTCTAACTTTTTGTTTTCCAATATTTTTTATTTATTTTTGGAATATTAATAGAGACATTTCTATTGATGCTTACTATATAAGTTGTTTGATTATTGGTTAATCTGAACTCTAGATATTAATATTTGAAAATCTAAGCGGGCCCAAGATGGCGGCTGCCTCTGTAGCTCCGCCATTTCCAGAGGGGTTTATGGAGGCAGCTGAGCGTTTGATTAAACAATTTGACATAAGCATACATAAAATGAAAAAACTACTTCGACTCTAACGTAGTAGTGAAATGGTTGGAGGAGTTACGTCCCGTTACTTGTTTATATTATAATAGTAATCAATAAAAATATTTTAATTAATTGGTCAATTGACAAAAGAATTATACAAGTATTATTGATAAATGATGTTCTGTTAGAAAATAATAATAGTGTTGCCAAAAAAAGGCAGTCTGTTGTATTTTATCAATATGATATCTGATAACTTATGATCATTGATTAAGTTGAGGTAAAAGGGGGGCAGTACAACCAACTGGCTTGGTCTTCACTTTGGTCAGAACCCAATTGGTGTAACGATAAAATCGGATTGTGCAAAGTTGCTGGAACTAGTTAAAATATAGTTGCGTGACATTAGCTAAGGTTTGTCATTAGGACAGAGAAGCTTTAAAAGTTAAATCATACTGTGTAATATATTGTAGCCAAGTAGTCAGTGGCTAGTTAAAATGTAGCTGTGTGATGTTAGCTATAGGTTTGTCATTAGGACAGAAAGCCCCTACAAAGTTAATAAATACTGTGAAAGTATATTGTAGCCACTTGGCTAGAGTTATATAGGCAACTTGGTAACAGTAAACACCAGGCAGGTGTTAAAGGCTAAATCAAAGGAACAGGCAGATAGATGTTGACTTATATAGTCATTATACGAGTATAGTGACAATTATCAGATGGCACAAGGCAGGTGCCGGTATTAACTGAAGATACATAATTATACAAAGCACTTGATTTAAAGACACCAGGCAGGTGTCATATTATTATCTGTATATATTGCATTCAATCATATCCCCAGTAAATCTCGGTAATCCCAGCACGGACCCACTGACCGCTCAGATCCGACACGTTACAGTAGTACGTTGCAATGGAGTGTCAATCTTAAAACTTAATTTCCGTTTCACTGCTTTAGTGTAACTGGGCTAGGATACGATACGTAATGTATATAATGTGTTACATATACTTTCTTAACGTCGAAATAAAATAAAGGCGCTAAGAATGTTTTATTTTTAAAATTTAATTGATGCTATCATACCTATCTAATAGATCAGTCCAAAAGAAAAGGGGCGTGAGTATTTACTCGTGGTGTTTGGCGCGAAATTATGAATGCTTTTTATAATTCTTAGACAGACTGTTGCAAAAGTACCGTGGTATACACAAGTATATTTAGAGCAGTACTCCCAATAGCTTAATGGTTAGCGCGTTGGGGATATAAAAGTAAAAAAAAAGCGCATTCACGTTGGCGACATGGTTTCAATCCTCCTTGTGACCAAAATTTTGAATCTCTTTTGAGCTCGATTTTACGTGGGTTTCTTTTCCTAAACGGACGAAGACCTCTCGTTGCTCGCAACGAGATCGTATTAGTTATTATTATTATTATTATTATTTTTCCGTACACTAAATTTTGTGCACGCGATTTCTCGAAGACTACTGGGTGGACTTTCATGAAATTTACAGAAATTATGTGTTGTTATCTGAAATTATTTTTTCCGAGAGATTTTTTGAAAATTCTCTTCTGGTGCCAAGTTACGGGACATTTTCTGAAATTAAAATGACATTTTGTCCACGATTAAACTCAAAAGCGGTATAAGATATCAACATGAAACTTTCAGGGATTAGTATCTGAATATTTACCATCCAGGACGCGAACTTTCGTTCGTCGTCAGTACTTCCTGTCGTTAGTAGAATCGAATTGAAAAAATCGTATTTTCTAACTTTTTTGTTTTTCAATATTTTTTATTTATTTTTAGAATATTAAAAGAGACCCTTCTATTGATGCTTACTATATAAGTTGTTTGAATATTGATTAATCAAAACTCTAGATATTAATATTTAAAAATCTGAAGCGGGTCCAGTATGGCGTCTGCCTCTGTCAACTCCGCCATTTCGCGAGTAGGGGTTTATGGAGGCAGCTGAGCGTTTGATTAAACCATTCTTACATAAGGATACATAAAATGTAGAAAACTACTTGGACTTTCACGTAGTAGTACGTTGTAATTACGCGTCAATCCGAAAACTTAATTTCCGTTTCACTGCTTTAGTTAACTGGGCTAGATACGATATGTAATGTGTACAATGTGTTAAATATAATCTTTTAATGCTTGAAATAAAATAAAGTCGATAAGAACGATTTATTTATTTAATTTAATTGAAGCTATCACACCTATTTAATAGATCAGTCAAAAGAAAAGGCGCGAATATTAACGTAGTGTTTGGCACGAAATTATCAATAGTGACCCGCCTTTTATAATTCTTAGACAGGTGTACTGTTGCAAATGTATATACAAGTATATTTAGAGCAGTAGCTTAAGGGTTTGCGCGTTAATAGATCACGTAGTAATTACTTTACAATTCTGTGTCAAACGTCTTCTGTAACTGGTTTTGGTTGGTTCTCAAAGTAGAAAAAGAAAAGACTATATGTGCAAATGAAATTCGATACTTAATTAATATCTTCTGATTTGCACCACGGGAAAACAGATCTTAAATCATAGTTATAAGTTATAGTTTTTCAAGAAACAATATCGATGCATGTATATATAATAGTAAGTATAAAACGTATACCCTGGTAACCAATGTTTTCCCATGCACACTTGTGTGATATTAAACGAATAGAAAAGACAAAATAAGAAAACCATTTTAATAACATCGTCTAATGGAGTTTATTTTAACATTCTTTTCTCAAAGATCTGAATCAAGTTATTGAACATAAATGGTATCTGATTCCTTGAATGTCGTAGAGCGAGGCATTTCAACCTTTTTATGAAAGTGTAACTAATCGGCATAGTTCACTTCTGAGACGGGATATAAAAAATTTAAATTATAGTCATTTCACTGCTTTTGTGTTACTTTTCTACAGAATGTGTACAATGTGTTAAATATATTTTCTGAATCTCGAAATGTAGGCTATGAGAACGTTCTTTTTTCTTAATTTCATTGAAGCTATCACACCTATTTAAAAGATCAGTCCAAAGAAAAGGCGGGAAGATTTAAAGTGGAGTTTGTCGCGAAATTATGAATAATCGTCCGTCTTTTATAATTCTTAGACAGATGTACTGTAGCAAAAGTATACACAAGTACATTAAGAGCAGTACTCCCAATAGCGTAATGGTTAGCGCGTTGGGGATAAAAGGGGAAAAAAGCGAATAGAATTTTCACGCTTGCGACCTGGATTCAATTTGTGATCAAAATTTTTAATTACTTCTCAGCTCGACTTTACGAGTTATTTTCCAGAACGGACGGAAGACCTCTCGTTGCTCGCAACGAGATCTTTCTAGTTATTATTATGTTCCCCAAACGAAGTTTGGGAACATATTGTTTTTACTCTGTTTCTTATTATTATGTTCCCCAAACGAAGTTGGGGAACATATTGTTTTTACTCTGTTTCTTATTATTATTATTATTTTTCTTCTTCCTGGTACTTATTTGTCCGGGAATGATCTTGTAAACTACACATCCGACTAAGGTAAAACCTTTTTAGGGTTAGTAGGCATGTTTGTAGATTTGCGGAACGAAGGTCATTTTGCGCGCACGTGCTTGCAAGAGCGTGCACGTGCAAGATGTGAAATGACCGATTTAATTGATATAGGCGTAACTTTTTACATTTTTGATGAAATGCTTTGAAACTTATAATATAAGGATATATTAGTAGCATAGACAATATGACATGGTCAAAATCGCAAGATCTCACGCGCATGCACGTGCGCTTCGCTCTGATTGGCTGAAACTAAAGTCTCAAAATCTTTCTTGTTTTTTGATGAAATCCTCTGAAATTTTAAACATAGCCTTGCAATAAGATATCCTACAAAATGAAAATAACAATTTTTATGAAAACACGTGCATGCACGTGCGCTGCAATCTGATTGGCTGAAAATTTAAATAGCTATAACTCCCTTGATTTTCAACAAAACAGGATGGGATTTGGAACATAGATAGATATAATGGACCTCTACAAGAAGGTATGGTCACCATGCACATGCATACACGTGCGTGTACATGTGCTGCAATCTGATTGGCTGAAACTTTAAACAGTTATAACTCCCTTGGTTTTCAACCAAACGGGGTGGGATTTAGAATATAGATAGATGTAATGGACTTCTACAAGAAGGTATGGTCACCATGCTCATGTATGCACGTGCGTGCACGTGAAATGAGTAAAATAAAAAATACACTTGAATGAGCGTATTTTTTAATACTTGTGGATTAAATACTTTAATATTTAGTATATTAAAATATATAGATTCTGTAGACAATATGATATGATCATTATGCACGTGCATTCACATGGGCACGCGTGCAATGTTAAAATTTGAATATAATTCGTATCCTTTTGGGAAAACGTTGTTAAAGTTAAGAATGCACAGATGCTGTCTTAATAAGGCTTACAGGGACTATGGCACCAAAAGGGAGTTGGGGAGCGTTTGGGGAACATCTGTAACGGTTCCCGTTACAATTAGCACTAGTTATTATTATTATTATTATTTTTCTTCTCGGGAAAATATCTGCCGCGAATGATCTTGTAAAGTACACATCCGATTAAGGGGAAACCTTTTTAGGGTAAGTAGGCATGTTATGTAGATTTGCGGAACGAAGGTCATTTTGCGCGCACGTGCTTGCAGAGAGCGCAAGCCTACGTGCAACACGTGAAATGACCAATATGCTTGAAATTGCCGTAACTTTGACAATTTTCGATGTAATGCTTTGATATTTAGAATATATAGACATATTATAAATGTAGATAAGATGACATTGTCAACATGCAATTTTGTGTGCACGTGCTTGCAAGAGCGCGCACGAGCAACACGTGAAATGGCCAATTTAATTGATATAGGCGTAAATTTTTACCTTTTTAATGAAATGCTTTGAGAATCATAATATAAGGATATAGTAGTAGCATAGACAATATGACATGGTCAAAATAGCAAGATCTCACGCGCATGCACGTGCGCTTCGCTCTGATTGGCTGAAACTAAAGTCTCAATATCTTTCTTGTTTTTTGATGAAATCCTTTGAAATTTTGTACATAGCCATGCATTAGGATATCCTACAACATGATATATAACAATTTTCATGAAAACACGTGCATGCACATGCGCTGTAATCTGATTGGCTGAAACTTTTAATAGCTATAACTCCCTTGGTTTTCAATCAAACAGGATGGGATTTGGAACATAGATAGATATACTAGACTTCTACAAGAAGGTATGGTCACCATGCACATCCATACACGTGCGTGTACGTGCGCTGCAATCTGATTGGCTAAAACTTTAAATAGCTATAACTCCCTTAGTTTTCAACCAAACAGGATGAGATTTGGAACATAGATATATATAATGGACTTCTACAAGAAGGTATGGTCACCATGCACATCCATACACGTGCGTGAACGTACGCTGCAATCTGATTGGCTGAAATTTTAATCAGCTATAACTCCCTTGGTTTTCAACCAAACGGAGTGGGATTTAGAACATAGATAGATGTAATGAACTTCTACAAGAAGGTATGCCACCATGCTCATGTATGCACGTGCGTGCACGTGAAATGAGTAAAATCAAAAATACACTTGAATGAGTGTATGTTTTAATACTTTTAGATTAAATACTTTAATATTTAGTATATTAAAGTATATAGATTTTGTAGACAGAAGATGATATGGTCATTACGCACATGCATTCACATGAGCACGCGTGCAATGCTAAAATTTGAATGAACTTGGTACCCTTCTGGGTAAACGTTGTTAAAGTCTCAAATGCATAAAGTTTGTCTTATTTAATGAAGCTTACAGGGAATATGGCACCAAAAGGGAGATGGGGAGCGTTTGGGGAACATCTGTAACGGTCCCCGTTACAATTAGCACTAGTTCTGTTAGATCTGTCACTCCAGTATAATTGACCAGAATAGTAAATGTCTAAAGTTGATAGAGCAATTCGCTATAGATATTTGGGACTCTAGGTCTGATCAGAACAGTGTGATATTGGGTTAATATCAAACATTGTTTTGTATTATTAGTCTCCCTTTCTCGCTTTGCTGAGAAGAGGGAGGGGTGCTAGTTTACTCTCGGTCCATCTATCCACCTGTCTGTCCTTCCGATTGCGATTTTCTGGATTTTTCTTTCCACTGTGTCTTGAATACTCACAGAACAAATATATTCATTACGTTTGACATACTTTTGACTGAATTATATTACCGTTAGGGGACTTTATTTTGCTAGTTTTGGGGAAAAAAGTTATTAATTTTATCATATAGACTCTTACTTACCATGATTGCCTATTCTACTTTCCCGTCTACAATTTATTTGATGATATTTGAAAATGTAAATGTAGTATATCTCCGTTTACCGCTGAATATATCAAGTTTAAAAATTTTGTCCGCAGATCATCTAGGCAGTGGGGTGAAAATTGGGAGCGGTAGATGTTGCAAACAGTACCTAATAGGTCAAAATGTTGGACCCCCCCTTTTACAAATTCCTGCATCCGCCTATGCAACAACAATACATGTAAGTAGTATAAGGAGCCTAGATGGGGGGTTCAACTGAGTGTACTTTTGGGGCTGGGGTGAGATAGGGGGTTCCACGGAGTGCACTTTTGGGGCTGTGGGGGGATAGGGGGTTCTACGGAGTGCAGCTCCTGTGGGGGATAGGCGGGTCAAGCGAGTGCAGCCCCTGTGAGGGGATAGGCGGGTCAACAGAGTGCAGCCCCTGGGGGGATAGGTGGGTCGAGGGAGTACAGATTAGGGGGTTCTAGGGATAGCCGGGGATCAATTCATTACATATAGCCCCCTAATAGGGGGTGTGTTTACACTGTGTTTACATTTTACTATATACGCTGCTATTACGATTCACAACGCTGCTACTACGATTTTGGCAGCGACTTTTATACCTGTTGCATCATCTATAAGGCCCCTGTGCAAAAAATACGATAGACCTACGTTTTTTTTAATGCTGACTACACAGGTAAATACTTGGCAGCGATTCAAGTTTGTTTAGGGCCTTGTGCAAAAAATATGCTTACCTATGCATTGTGACGTCATAAACTTGGCAGCGACGTCATATTAGTCCTTCACAAGCCGCGATGGCTGCTTATTTTGATACAATAACACAGACTTTCACAGCGCTTGAGAATTCATGTAATAACAGTATGGTCCTATGGGTTTCAGTACCAAAACTGATTTTCTACCGTTTTTCTTCCAAGAAAGTTCTGAACAGCTGAATCCTGGATCAGCCTAGATGTTATTTCACTGGATTATTTAATGAATAATACTCTACTGAGTTACCTGGTTACATGGTAAGTTTTAACAAACTAACTTTTCTTTATACATTTTCTATGAAGGTCATCTTTGTATTTATTCATTATTACTGTGTTATATACCTTATGTTTAGAACATTCATACAAACACTGCCATTGTTTACCCTGAAATACACTAGGACACTAAAAGATCTTCAAAATGTTGATAAATCTTTTTTTGCATGAGTTATGATCATATTGTCTCACATTCCTTTTATTGGATCAGTATTCTAAATATTCTTATGAGGAGACTCCTAGCATATCTTATAAAATACTGATACATGCTTTTAAAACAACTAAAGTGATATTCTCAGTTGTTATTTCTAATATTTCTATGAATCTTTAATCACAGTGACCAAAAGAAGGATATGGAGATAATCAATCAGATCATATTATGCCAATGAATCTTTTGTCTCAAATCTTTTTTAATGAAATATACAGAATCTTTTGCCTTATTTGTCACTCATATTTTTACATTCTGGTGCAACAGTGGCCCAATGAAAGTGGGAAAAACTCAGTCTGAGCATCTCTGTAAATCTATAAACATGTGTGCCCCCTTTTTTTAAACCTTCATGTATATACATGTATGTATTTTATTTAGTCAGTGATTTCAAACATCAACATGTAAAATATATATTGAGTACTTTAAAAGTGAATATGTATGATTTGTTCACCCTGAATATTCTGACATACTAATGGTGACATCAGTTAAAAGAGTAATTCGTTATGTAAAATTCAGTTTATATGAATGTAAATGAGGTATTTATTCTCAGTTCATGTAAGGTATAATTTGCATGTAACCCAGAGTGTATTTAATATTAGGCCTAGAAAAAAAATATGTTTGTTTCCGCTTTCCCAACCAACCCTAATTTATAGTGCAGACCCTAAAATTTTTTTTAATGCTTTTGTCCCATGCAGGGTTTCAGATTGGCGTCGGCCATCAGCCATTTGCCGATAAAAATTAAAAATGGCAGGAAAAAAATGGAGAATTTTCCCCCTGCCAAAATGGCCTATAGGTTTAGCATTGAACGGACATAATGGCCGATTAACTTCTGTATGTAAAGGCAAGTCGTATAGACTAGTTTTCCCCCGTTCAGATCTGAGTACATGTATTTTTTTTTACTACTTTATGCAACTGCAGATTTCATCAGCCAATGACAATTGGGTGTAAGATCTTGACAAAAATACTTTAATTTCATTTCAAAATTCAAGTGCAAAGAGCCAAAAAGTAGTGATGAATGTTTAAAACATCGAAGGAATCCATGCCATGTTGATATTTTTACCGCCATGATTGAATGTGGGGTCAGACTAATAACAGGAAATGGACATCTACAAGGTTTTTTATACAAAGGAAAACATTTTTAGTCTTGGTGGTAATTGTAAACGTTATTATACTCGTAATCTCAGAAATACAAATCTCATTTCTGCATATTCAACTCTTTAAAGCTGAAATCCAACTCATTCCTTCCATGCCGTGAAAGTAGATAAATAAAATGAAGGAATTCCATAAATGAATTTTAAAAATAAATCCCCCTTCTGTTTCAATATATTGATTTTGTTTAAAGTAAACAAACTATTATTTTCCATTTTATTAAAAGGAAAATTCATATATACTTTTGATTATTTTAAGAAATTAAATGATTTTTTTTTTTGTAAAAGTCTGACACAAATGTGAGTAAGTTTAACTTTTCTATATTTATTTCATTTCTGATAAAAAATTTCAATTATAATTAATTAAGCCCAGCCGATTATTAATGATAATCGATTCTAATTTTTTTAAAATTTCCCTTGACTTTCATGCAATGAGAGTCCAGTGAAAAGATGACTTTTAAATGTTTAAAAAAAATGAAATGAAAACGATTGAGTTACACAGTATATTTTACTTCTTAAGTTATTTACCTGAATTTATTTAAGTATACTATGAAAGAATTCTTAAAAGAATTGTATATTTTCAACTATCACTCAGCTAGATAGAATGTTTTATAATTTATTGTTAACACTGGTTAAAATGTAAAT
>NW_026931295.1:0-45247 GCF_032062105.1 Saccostrea cuccullata | reverse complement strand
ATTTTTAAAATGGCAAATTATGCGTTGTTAAGCGAAAACAGAACACGTACTTAAGTATCGAAAAGTGGACGTCAGGTTTTATGATTTACATTAGTATCATTTTCACAAGAAATGCGAGACATTCGCCTGGCAGCCAGTCGTTCGTATAATTGGTATAAGTACGACGAACGATTTCGACTACGCAGAGTATCAAACCCAACAATGTCATGGGGGAAAATCCACAGTGAATTTTGTCTTATGTATGTCAACAACCAATCAAATCTCAGTTATACACCACAGCCACAAAAATATATGCACATGCTATTTTATGTCAGTATTCCTAAAACACATTTTTATAAAGAAATAATACATGTGTAAGTCATTATATCAACAAACCATCGAATCCTCCATAACTTGCCCATTGGGCTGTCCCACTTCGTTTGCAAAAATGATAACACAGTGCAGCGCCCACCTAGCCTCTTCTAGAGTAGCATCACTTCCCGATTTAGAATATTTCCAAGATTCATTCAGCGTCTCATGCAACTACACATACTGCTAAGAACAAAACATTATGCGTGCGCTTTATTTCCACTGCTTATGCTTTATTTTTTAAATAAGAAATTAACAGACAATCTATATGATATACCAATCAATGTGTTTCAATCTCAAAAAATGAAATATAATAAATTTATAAGGCAATATTAATAACTGAAAATGCAAACCTGCCGGTTCCAACAACTCTGTCATACTTTTTCCTGTGATACTGTTTACTTGCATCTCGATTTCCTCGAACTCCAAACTCTCTGTTTTCTTTTCCTTAGAGACTCTAGCAAATCCCTTTAATGCATCTGGTTTCCCTCCTTTTATTTTCTTTATAACTGGGAGGAGCTTTATCCCTCTTAAAGAATCCCTCTTTCTTAATATGGTAGGCTGCACCAACTACACAAATATAGCCCCGCCCTAGCACTAGAACCCCTGATCCCAGGGCCATGAATTTCACAATTTTGGTAAAGGACTCAATGCTGATAACAATCATGCAAACAGTTTGACTGCTTGATGTCTTGGAGTAAAGAAGAAGATTTTTAAAGATTGCAATAATTTAAGTGGTTTTTGCCCCACCCCCCAGGCCCCACGGGGGCAGGGACCATGAAATTCACATTTTTTGTTCCCCTTCACCCATAGATGCTGTATACCAAATTTGGTTGAAATTGGTTAAGTGGTTTCAGAGAAGAAGCTGAAAATGTTCAAATGTTAACGCACGACACACGACGACGGACGAAAACGGATAGCAATAGGTCACCTGAGTTACTCAGGTGAAAAAACAGTGAACTGTTACTGGTAAGGAAGTATCAAGGCACATGCGGGATAACCTAACAAAATTTATTACATTTTTTTTTCCTTAAAAATATATTGTAACATGAATACAAGTCAAAATAATACATAACTTTTAAAATTCAAAAAGATTACAAATAAAATTTACAACAAAACTAATAACCCAGACGACCTTTAAAGAAACTGTCAGCATTACAAGCCTAACGTTAAAAAATGAGGCCGGTGGGCTATATGGCATGAAATGCACGTGCGGCTTGCCGCATCACATACTCAATAGAGAAAATTCTGGCCATATTATAAAGATACCAGTAATAGTTCTCTCCTACAAGTAAGGAAGTGGATTGTGTATTTGGTCCGTGGTTTGCAAGATGCATTTCACGTACTCGGCAGCAATCAGCCAACCATATATCTTTTTAAAAAAAGTATCTTGTAATTTATATGATGTGTTTAACATGCTAAATATTCATGGGACCTTCAATACAAGTTTTACGGTGTATTTTCTTTTTAATTACAGCAGGTAGAAGACCCCCAATCACTACTGGGAGCATACTAGCCTTCTGCACAGGGAGTTCAGCGGAACCTGTGCTTTGTTTCACAGTCAAGCCTTCCTTAGAATTTGTTCCGGCAGAATAAACCTTTGCGAGTGCTTCTATGTGTATAAAAAACAAAACCTTTCCTTGGTCGGGGGAAAGGAGGAGGACATGTCCTTTGCCAAAATCTTTTGGGGGTTGGAGTGAATAAAAATTGCATTTTCATGTTCCCTGTTCCTTTGGGGTTTGGTTGGGCAAAATAAATGGATTTTTTTCTGCCTTAAGGTAGGATTAATCTCACATTTCTTGTATTTAAAATGTAATGAAATTTTCACAGAATCACGAAGACAATATCACGAAGTTATGGTATCAGTGAGATTAACTTTGACCGTTAATATCAGAGACAAGGTCATTACATTTATCCTGGACCAATAATGCGATCCTTACTTGTTATTCAAAAGATAAAATGTTTTTTTCTGTATACATAAAAAGCAACTACGAAGATGGTATTACATTGACATTTTTTATTAAATTGATATGGAAAATTTAAGCAAGAGGCCCATGGGCCACATCGCTCACCTGAGAAGCTTTGACAATTCTGTACTTTACTAGATTTTCCCCTTGTAATACATATTGTGACCCCACCCTACCCCACTGATCATAATTTAGACAATTTGAAATCTATACTACCCCAGGATGCTTCCATATAAGTTTCAGCTTTTCTGGCCCAGTTGTTATTAAGAAGAAGATTTTCAAAGCTTTTTCCTTTATATTTCTATGTAAAATTTTAATTCCCCATTGTGTCCTCGCCCATTCCCCAGGGGTCATGATTTGAACAATTTAGAATCTACACTACCCAAGGATGCTTCCATATAAGTTTCAGCTTTTCTGGCACAGTGGTTCTTGAGAAGAAGATTTTGATTGATTTATTGATTGTATATTGTTTAACGTCCCTCTCGAGAATTTTTCACTCATATGGAGACGTCACCGTATGCCAGTGAAGGGCTTCAAATTTTGACCTTTACTCGGCACTCAGGGCCATTGAGCAGTGAGGGATCTTTATCGTGCCAGCGCCTGCCGCTGACACGGGGCCTCGGTTTTTGAGGTCTCATCCGAAGGACCCGCAACTTTCACTTCAAAGTGCCGAGCGCATGGCGAAGGAACAGTTGCTACCAATTTTAACGACTAGGTCGGTCGCGGCCGAGATGCGAACTCACGACCTCCCGATCACGGAGCGAGCGCTCTACCGACTAAGCTACCGTGAACGGAAGAAGATTTTGAAAGATGTTTCCTATATATTTCTATGTAAAACTTTGATTCCCCATTGTGGCCCCGCCCAACCCCCGGGGGTCATGATTTGTATAATTTAAAATCTACACTACCCCAAGATGCTTCATTATATTAAGTTTCAGCTTTTCTGGCCCAGTGGTTCTTGAGAAGAAGATTATCAAGGATGTTTCCTATATATTTCTAAATAAAACATTGATTCCCTATTGTGGCCCTGCCCAATCCCCGGGGGTCATGATTTGAACAATTTAGAATCTACACTACCCCAGGATGTTTCAACATAAGTTTAAGCTTTTCAGGCACAGTGGTTCTTGAGAAGAAAATTTTCAAAGATTTTTCCTATATATTTCTATGTAAAACTTTGATTCCCCATTGTGGCCCTGCCTAATCCCCGGGGGTCATGATTTGAACAATTTAGAATCTACACTACCCCAGGATGCTTCCACATAAGTTTCAGCTTTTCTGGCCCAGTGGTTCTTGAGAAGAAGATTTTTTAATGACCCTACCCTATTTTTATCTTTTCTTGATTATCTCCTCTTGCGAGGGGATATGTCCCTTCATTTTGATGATTTCTAAAGTTAAACGAGACTTACCTGGAAGGTGAAGTTTGACTGGAATTTCTTCGACCAATTGGGGGTGCAGAGGGATCAAATGAGATGATAAGCTTACCACGTGATTCATACTTTTAGAGTTATATTTGGATTTATCAATTTATACTTTACGGGTGGGTGTATACTGCAAGTATACGGGAGGGCATTTGATCCCTCTGCACCCCCAATTGGTCGAAGAAATTCCAGTCAAACTTCACCTTCCAGGTAAGTCTCGTTTAACTTTAGAATTTCTTCTCCCAATGGGGTGCCTCAGTCTCAAATGAGACTTTAGAGTTGATAAACCCAAATTTTAAAGTTTTCTATAAGTATTAATATAAAGTTAAACTTTCATCCGCTTTAAAGCCTTTAAAAAAATTCCGCTTTAAAGCCTTAAAAACATTATTTACATTTGCGTCAAAAATATCAATTTTTCTTTGCTGACAAAATAACATCCATTTTTGGTGATATGTCCAATATTGTTTCTTTGTGGATTCCCTCCACGAGGAGAGGAGTACGTCGATAGTGTCCTGCGATAAGCCTCGGTTCTGGAGCGATTTCCGGACACACGAAAAACACCCAGTCTCATCTTGGGTATCGGATGTAATTTGTCTGGATTGTTCGGTAGCCTCAGAAGTTGCTGATTGTTCGGTAATAAATAGCTGTTCGCTGTTATCAGCTGTAGTAACTTTGGAAACCAGGGTTGCGTCGGCCATATCGGGGCTACAATGACTGCTTCCACATTCTCTATCAATATTTTCTGCAGTACCCTGCTGAGAATACAGAAAGGACAGAAAATGTAACATTTTAATTCACTCCATGAAATTGTAAAAGCATCTATCGCTATTGCATGTCTATCAGGAGCATATGACACATATGGAGAAATTTGTCTATTGTATCGGGATGCAAATAAATCTATGTCACAATTCCCGTATAGTCTTGTAATCTCGTCAAAAATCTCTGGATCAAGCATCCATTCCATATCAGGATTAAAGTTTCGTGAAAGGTAATCAGCTTCTACATTTTCTACACCTGCTATATGACATGCCGTTACCCAAATATTTCTTTTTATACAAAATTCCCAAAATTGTTTTGTTAATTCATTTAGGGTTTCAATTTTTCCTCCCATTTTATTAATATATGTAACAGCGACAGTGTTATCTAAATACAGTTTTACATGACAGTCTTTCAAGTGTTTGCACATGCGTGTCAAAGCGAGATAAGCTGCTTTCAGTTCCAGGAAATTTATATGAGCTTCCTTATCGTGGTCATCCCATAATCCCTGAATGCACTCCCCGCTGTTTTCATTGATAGCGCCCCAGCCATTCCCCGAGCTGTCAGTTTTTATCGTAACGAGGGGGTTATCATGAATTATTTTTCGAGGATAATTATTCACATTATTAATCCACCATTGTAGGTTAATTAGGGCATCTGGCGAGAGTGAAATACGAGCTTCATAGTTTCCAACGTTTTGTTTTAGAAGTCTATCTTTCTCTATTTCTAATGACTTGTAATACAGAGGTGCGAATTGGACTCCTTGCTCACTTGCCACGAGTTTTCCTATCAGTTGCGCTAATTGCCTAATTGTTAGACTTTGCGATGCAATGATTTTGTTACAAGTGTCTTGTATAGATTTTGCCTTATCGTCCGTTAAAGAAACTGTCATTGTTTTCGAATTAATGATAAATCCCAAAAACTCGATTTTCTGTGTAGGAATAAAGACTGACTTTTCTATATTCACTGTTAAACCGAGGTTGTCTAGCAATGTAGCTGTGGTTTTAACGTTTTTTACACATTCAGTCTGAGAATCACTGATAAGTAATGTGTCATCTATGTATGCAACATTTGAAAAACCTTGTTTCCGTAGAGTTGAAAATGCGGGTTTCATTAATTTGGTAAATATTCTGGGCGCTGACGCTTATCCCATTGCCAAACATGTATACTGATATTTTTGTCCGTTCCACAAAATCGTTAATATTTTCTGTCATTAGCATTGATCTTACAGGAATAATACGCATCTTGTAGATCTATTGAGGCCATGAAACAATCTTTGGTCACTAAATGTATTGCGGCTTTTAAAGTCTCCATTTTGAAATGATGATATTCTACACAATTATTCAGATTTTTAAGATTGAGAATTACTAGATATTTCCCATTTTTCTTTGGTCTAATAAAGATATTTGATAAGAACTCATTTTCCTCCGAATCTATCACTTCTTCGATAATTTTCTTATGCAATAATTGTTTGATTTCTTGATCTACCAAAATCATTTCTTCATTGTTAAATTGAATTGGTTTTGGCGAACACATTTGATAGGGAAATTCATCAAATTCTATGGAATACCCTCGAACAGTTGAAAGTACTGTTGCATCAAAGTTATTTCTGCCCAAGCTTCAATACAGTGGGATATTTTCCCTGCTTGGAAATTATCATTTGTGTTCATGAAATTCATATCAAGTTTACTCACTTCTTTTGTAGTTTTTGTTTCCGCTGTTTGTATTGAGTGCTCGGGGCCTTCTTCCGGAAACGAGGAGTGGATCTGTGGCCTAAAAAATGGGACTGTTTTCCCGATCCTCCGTACTGAGTGTAATTTGACTTGTATCCATGGCCAAAAGGTTTCCTGTTATAAGGTTTTTTATCCTTAGGAAACGTTCCGGATATCTTCGATCCTACTTTATTGCCTTTAACAATATCTTCAACAACTTTCCCGAGGTCGTCTCCGAACAAGTTGTCAGTCACCGGATGATCATTGGAGCACAAAGCCTTAAACTCCTCGTTTTTGTCCGGCTGAACGATCAGCTCTCTGCGCCGATATGAAAGGTCGCAATATACAAAAGTCATTAATTTGAGGCTGTCCATCGCTAGTTTCGTAACCTCGCCAATCGGAGCTGTTTCGCCCCCCTTCTTTTTTGACTTAAGAAGTATATCCAGCTGTTGGAGTTGTGGCACAATAGCTTTGCATACCAGTGCCTGGGTTTTTTGAAGTCGGACATCCTGTGTTCTGACTTTCCTGTTAAGATGTGCCCAGATTTCGCTGTTCACTTTCGGTGTTATGATATTTGCGACATTTTTCGGTCTGCTATACTTTTCACCGATCTCCTTAATTTTGTCATTGTTTAATTTTGTCCGCATGCCTTCATTTGCGACTTTCGCCAGTTTCTCATAAATTGGTTCGCTGCATTTGTCATCAGAACCAAAACATTCTGCTAGCTCTTCTAAGAGATCGTCTGGATCGCTTTCTTTTTCTTCTGTCACTTCAGACAGGAGTTCCTCAAATTCGTCTTTGGTATTGTCTGCCTCCGACTCGGACTTGCTACAGTCAGGTGCCTGCTTTTTACTTGTTGATGCAGACTGGGGATTATCCAGCGCCTTGCGCTTCTCCCCCTTATTTGTTTGTTCGCCATTCATGCGTTCTTGCATCTTTTGTACAGTTTGTGTAAGACACAACATTGATTTTTGATTTTCTAATAATTGTTTTTGCATTGTGGCAACTAGTGATTCCACAGCTGTCTCAGGTGCGTCACCTTTGAGATCTTTAGCATTACGATCATTGCCATTGACGGCCATTTTTTCTGAGTCTGTGCTCATGTCTATGGGCGCGTCGCCACTAGACAATTAATATATAAAATGTTCAATTAAGAAAGTTCCAAAGATAGTTAATCCTTGTAATCACGAAAAGAATCCAATTAAAAATTCACACATATTATCTAAACTAAACTATAACACTAAACTAGAACACAAATAAAACTAAAAAATCCAAGAGCTTAAAAATTTTGCTGTCGTACGAATCACGTTTGCTTTATCTATGAATCACGTGGTAAGCTTATCATCTCATTTGAGACTGAGGCACCCCATTGGGAGAAGAAATTAAATTCCCCTTTGCCCAAGGATCCTTTGTACCAAGTTTGGTCAAAATTGGCCCAGTGGTTCTTGAGAAGAAGTTGAAAATGTGAAAAGTTTACGGACGGACAGACGGACGGACGGACGACGGACACAATGTGATCAGAAAAGCTCACTTGAGCCTTCGGCTTTGCTTATCCGAATCTACTCTAATTTTCTTTAACTTTTTCCAATTTTCACATGAAGTAAATTTGTCAAATAAAGGTACAACATGATACAAAAACTAAATGTTTGATCGTTTACAAAGAGAGAAATAATACTTTTTACGGCTTTTTGGCTAAAATTTATACTTAGATTTGAAGCATTTTAAATCCAACAAAGTTCTAGTATGTGTTAAAAATCTTATTTATTTGATATAATTTGAAACATTAGTCCCTTAATTTAACTTGCATTTGAAAATTTCGTCTAGTCTTTTATTGCATAAAAATTTAAACAAAATTCATTATTCTATAATAATTTTGAGAAGCAGAAAAGAAAATATTTTCATACGCCATCATTCCGCCCAAACTGTAGTCCCTGCTAGTATTCAAACGCAGTTTACAATTTCTATTTAAAGTTGTATAATTGTGACGAGATAAGAAAAATATGTTGTTTTTTTTAAATATCTTACATCTCAATACATGTATATAAGACATCAACAAATGTACTTGAATATTCCATTAGTCATAAACAAGAGAAGAGCCCTACCTTAAAGAAGTTCAACCTTTGTTAATTTACCTAGAATAAATACTACCTTTATTTTTCTTTTTAAAAACCTTTTCCTTTTGTATTATTTTTTTATTTTGTATTACATATAATTATATAACACCCCATGAATGCTTAATGTATTTCTTCTAATTATCATTGCATTAACATTCACATCCAATGATCAAAATCAGACACATCGGTATTAACCTCTCCCGAAAAGTTGTCTATGCATCTCAAGGCCTTTCTCAACTGAAATAGAACTGCCAAGAAAATGTGCTCATTTATCAATCAAATCTGGAATAATATAAAAATCAGATGCTTGCAAAACCTCAGGAACATTTTCTCTTGACAAATCAATGTCGTTTCTTGTACAAAAACTCAATTATCGCTATTGTTTGCAATGGTGTAAAATCTGTACATTTGATAGGGTTCAAGTGGTACCAATTCTGACTCAGGTGTGTCTTGAACCAGGCACTTCCTAGCACTTATACAGTGCAGTGTGCTTCAAAGGTGGTGTCATCTGCCGATTCTATTTGCGCATCATATAAGTCTTGCTTTTCAAAAGCATCAGTTATATTTAATCTTAGATTAGTCATTCTGTGATGAAATCATTAAAACATGTTGAATTAAGTCTGAAATTATTATACACCTATTTACTGGCTATGAGGACAATAGCAAGTTTATTGTCCCCAAGACAACAACTATTTCCAGAGGCGTAGCCGAGGGAAATAGTTGCTGTCGAGGGGGACAATAAACTTGCTATTGTCCGAATAGACAGTAAATAGGTGTATTATTATACCGAAGTAAACTTTACTTGTGTCAGACACATCAATGCAAGACAAGACAACATATAAAGCTCTTCATATTTAATATTTTTTAAAATCAACAAAGAAAAAAATTCAACAATTAACATAAAACAAAAAAAAAAGTTCAATTAACAATGTATCGTTTTTGCAATTTCTTTTCAAAATGGAAATGGATATTTGATCCAGTTATTTTTTGAATAGAAATACCATGTGGGAGTTGGACATTGTTTGAAGCCATATAGTTCATTTCAAAGTTTTCTATGTTTTCGAGTACACTGTTGGTCAGTAAATCTGGAATGTTCAAATCATCATCAAGAAAATCTGGTAAGTTGAGAGCTGGTAGAGCCGTAGATGCTTGTGATTTACGGGGGATTTTTGGTGCTGGTTCATCTTATTTCACACAGTTGCTCAGGATGTTGGAGATCTCCCTCTGCTTCTGCTCACCTAGACGTTTAGAATATGAACGAACAGAACTTTCAGACTTGTGCCCACTAATTTCCATGATGTGTCTTGTTTCTATTCCATTTTCATCTAAATTTGTAATGCATGTTGCTCTGATGCAAGATTCGTGTACCGTTTCGACAAATCCGCTTCCTCGCTTACTTTCGGCATAATTTTACCAAGGGTATTCTTTCCTACCGCCATGTTATCGTACCACAGGTTCTCCGACACATTTTTTATTTTTTTTTGGGCCGTTGCCAAAAATAAGGATTTTGGGGGTGAAGCTTACTCAAGTAGAGTTGAAACGCAGCCACAGGACAGTCTTTGTCACCTGAAATATTAGTACATCTTATTAAGATAAAGTAGCTGGTGATAACATTAATCATATTACATTGTAAAGCAGCTAAATATCACATCTGATGTATTATAAGGATGAGTCTAATATATGTATTTTACTGTTACATTGTCTCAATGTTTTACCTGGATTCTCATAAATTCTGGCCTCCTTGTCATCGTGATCTTTAATATCATCTCGATGATTTTTTGTCTGTCTTTTTGTCTTCATTCTGTGTATTTCCTCCCCAAGGAATCTGTGTTTATCTCGAAATCTTCTTTCTTCACCTCTCTCACATTTTCTCGTCCTCTGTTGCAATT
Organism: Saccostrea cuccullata; assembly: GCF_032062105.1. Classification (NCBI taxonomy): domain Eukaryota; kingdom Metazoa; phylum Mollusca; class Bivalvia; order Ostreida; family Ostreidae; genus Saccostrea; species Saccostrea cuccullata. The sequence goes on along the minus strand of NW_026931295.1, from coordinate 35,043 downwards.
ATAGTAAATAAACTCAAAAAACACTCTATTCTGCAAAGACTGGGGATTGTCCAATTTAAAACAGTAACTTTGGTAAAGTTTTCTTAAATCATCCTGTGTTATACTGTCCTTATGTTTTATGTCTCCCATGCCCTCTTTTTAAAGCTTGACCAAAACCGCTTTGAAAATTTCATTGGCGGACTTATTGTTCATTGTTCACAATGTCTTCCGATCGAGCTTTCAGGAGGACTTTTTAGCGTAGAAGGAACCATCTGTTTTACGAACCTCGCAGTAGAATTTTCTGAGTGTCGTAACATTCTGAAGAGTTTCTGCTTGCTCGAGTTGTATAATGTCCGTAATTTCACTGTTTTTAGCTCTAAGATAGTCATTCAAGATGTTAATTGATGCTCTAATTACTTTTTTAGTATTTACTGCATCCTTTTCTTCCAGTATAGTCTCTATATCCCCTTCCGTCAAGGATGCAAAGCGCTCCGCCATGATTGTCGTCTGGTAAACAAGTTATCGGACTTTAACGTCACGATTTTGATAAAATCAGAAGAGTTCCGAGATGAAAAGCAAGGGAAATCGAATACTGCTGTTGAATAGTTTGAGGACTATTCACCATGGTCAAATAGCACAAAAACTATTTTACAGTAGAGAGTGTTTAAAAAAAATAGCATGTCTATTCGTCATATTTTTATATAGAAAAAATAAACAGAGGTATAATAAATACATATATTACATTTATACTTAATATCTTGTCTGGTTCATAACTTTCTTTAGCTTTAAAATAATAAAATATTTCATCACAGACTTTTAAAAAGTATTTCATATTTTCTTTTCTCAGGTTTCAGAATTATAACTTTGGAATAGTATAATAAACAGTAAATATATATAATAAAAATCATTAAGACGCAATCAATAATGAATCTGTAAAGGTATCAACAAAGGGCATCACCTACAAAGTAAAATTCTTAGGATATTACATTACAAATTATTTTCAGTATAAAGTGAAATAAAAATTGCAAGGTTTTTCTTAATTTTATATGAATGTTATTTAATTAATAAACAGAACCAACATCAAAACCATCTTTTCTTGCGAGGACTTATTGAATGTCATTGAAAGAGGTTATTTTAAGATGACTTTGACCAAATAAGGAATGAGTGCACTTAAGTACGTCATTTGGAACCTTTTCGGCTACCAATTTTAAGCTTAACATTACAATATATCGCAAAATTAATCTATGATTAATGTGCAAGCATATGCTATTGATATTTATTTCTATAATTTTATGTTATACATATTTCTATAATTACAGAAAATGTAATTGAAAAGAACATGTAAAAGCCTTAAATTCCGGAAATTTGAACGGGACCACATTCGAATCTAAGGTATCCCCAAATAGGCGGAGACATTTAAATCGCATGGTTGTGGAATGTAAACATTAGCACATATGATTTTTTCGCATTGCAAATTGAAATGGAAAAGAGAGAGAGAGAGATCGTGTTGATTTCATGGTACACAATTATTAAATGATTCTAATGTTAAGGGATGGGGTAAATGTCTCGCTGTGCAGACCATAATACAGAGGCGACATAAGCCTAAACATGAACTTACTAATGACAGTGTCAATACCAGAATTCTTTCAAAACACCCCTAATGAAAAGCATAAATATAAAGAAGAGACATATTATCTTTAAACCCTATTAAAATTTGCGCAAAAATCTCCCATAGTTTTTAAGTTGGAAGTACGATAGATAATGTCACAACAGAGACTTAAACACAAGGAAATTTTCAATGAAAGCGTTAGCGTATCGAACAGCAGAAGGTCACGTGAGAAAGGTGATTATAATATCAATCGTTGTTGCTCAGTGACCGGTTGATTTAGTAGCTATTTCGACCCTAGTTTGGGGTCATTTTTTTGAAAATTAGATATGAGCCGCAACTTGGCCAACATTGTCCTTTGGATATGTATAAGTTTAAGTTAAAATACATATTCTGTGCAAAAAAGAAAAATGGCCAAGTTGCGGCTCGATGTAAACAAAGTCGTTGAAAACTGGTATGCATATGAATAACAATAGAAATGAGACAAAACTGTAAGACCCCCGTCTCAAAAACTAGTGTCGTTTGGCATTATTTAATACTTTCATGTAATATAATATACCAAAACCTGCTCTAAAGACATTGTTTAATACCTATAAAACATAAATTTAATGAATTTTGTAATTTTATTTTGCGCAAAACATCGGGATCCAACTCTCATAGCTTAAGTGCACTCATTCTTTCTATAATAATGACATCTTCCTACAGGACTTTAAAATCTGTGGCGTAATAGCGTAATTTTGTGGTAAAAAGCGGAATTATTACGCCAAAGGGGAAGGATAGGCAGGTTGGCAGATATCAACAATAACGTTTCAACGAGGAGAACAAATGTAATTATATATAGATTATTTTCTTAACACCTTTTTTCTTTTTCCCTTTTTGTTACTTACACTATTTCTTATTAAAACAAGAGATATACGGACGTACATGTTCATAAAGGCATCAAGCCTTAGAGAGATTTACTCGGCTATTTCTGCCGGGAGTACTTCCTCCTGCTACACAGAAAGCAAATTCAGCAATATCAAAACGACCATAGATATATAATTTAATGTGAAACAATCTCTTTTAAGTTCATTTTTCAATTTTTTTTTTCAGAAATCTGTAGAACAAGTTAACTACAATAAAGGAACAGCCAGATAACTAAATAAAGAAAAGCACATTTATTGGTTTGAAGGAACTTTACATGTCCATGTATTTAAGTTATAAATTTAAATTAAGATCAAGTTGGATCATAGTTGTTTATAAAACTGCAAGCAAAAGGTTTTTTCGTGCCACACACGCTTTTAGGTCGTGGCTAGAAAAATTCAGAGGTGAAAAGGGTAATAATAGATTAGTAATACAGTAATTTTGCTCTCTCTCGTGTTTTTGTATTTTACTTCATCTGGAATTATAATTGAATGGGGGCTTCGGTAAATAATTGAATTACTACGCATGATACGCACATATATTTTACCATCACTCTTGTGATTTAGTTTAAAAAAGGAGACAAGAGAGAGGAACATTTCCTTCGTTTAATATTCAATGTAGCATAATTTATTTTAAGAACAATTTAAAGCTTAAAATACTGTAAATCACTAAATTTTCGCGACACCTTGTTTTCTCGAGTTTGTTATTGACTCTTTATAAGCGAGACAATTTTTTTTTTCGAATTGTGGATAATACTCTATCTTATCTTTAGGAATACTATTATACGCGAGAATTAAATTTTCGAGAGCACACTGCCTCGCGTAATTACGCGAAAATTAAGTTCTCTCGAATAAAAAGTGATTTACAGTTATTTACTGTCATTCAATTTATGCATTGTGATTTTTCTTAGGACCCTCACTGTTTTTTCTTTCCAGTTTGTAACCTGTTCATCGATCACGCATTGACCAAAATACATTCAGAGAGTCGGGTACATTTTATACTGTATGAAATCCAGTGTCAGCAGTTTAACTGCTTCATGTCCAGGTGTAAAGAAGAAGATTTTTAAAGATTGGTTTTTGCCCCGATCCCCATGGGGGGGGGGGGGGGGCAGGGACCAGGAAATTAACAATGTTTGTTCCCCTTCACCCATAGATGCCATTTGGCTAATTTGGTTCAAATTGGTCCAGTTTCAGAGAAGAAGCTAAAAATGTTCAAATGTTGACGCACGACGAGGGACGAAAACATATAGCAAGTTTACTCAGGTGACCTAAAAATACGGTAATTTTATCTGTTATTCTTTCTGCAATTGAAATATTTTAACACGTGCATTTAATGTTTCACGATGAAAATACCAATGGTCGTGTCAAAATATTTTGGGAATCAACAGAGTTCAGTGGTCGTGGTGGAAATATACCCTTGACGGCATTCCTTTCCAAATTTTTGGGTTTCACTTTCGACAATCTTTGCATAGCCCTGAGCGGCACATGGAGGAGAAATCCGTTTATAAATCTTAACAAGTATGGTTTCCTTTGATTTATAAAAGATTACCAGAAAATAGATCAGTGCTAACAGTTTTTTTATCGTCTTGCATATAGATTCTATAAGGAGAAATATAGGGTTACTGTATACAGGGTTATTTTTGTCCCGTGTTAATTTCGCCCTTTTCCTCTTGCAAGCTATTTTTCCCCGTTTTAAACTCGCCCAATCTTAGTTTTGTTTAAGAAGAATTTGAATTTGCACCGTTTTAAATTTGCCCAATCAGGAAGAGGGCGAAATGGGAGAAGATAAAACAGTGGCAAAAATTTCCCGGCAGTATTGAAATTTTGGAAAACACTGGCAGAAGCTTAGTTAATTTGCTGTACAAAGTGCAAGAGCTGGCGAGTACATTTGTACAGCGAGCGAGTGCAAATATTCAACAGTATAAATTCAATAACTCATTTTTATATACAGGTAGGTAAAACGTTTCCTCAAATGAATTTCGAGCCAATATGGAGGTAGAGCTCATTGATGGTAATCATAACCATCATATGATAAAACAGCTGATTGAGTTGCACCCAGAGAGAGAAGACCTAAAAGCCATGTTTTTACCTAAGAAATACATCATAATGATCTTGCACAAAGAAAAAATAAAAAAAAAGTCGACAACGGCAGTGATCAAGAAAACGATGTAAATAAAAAGTAGAATATCTGGCACATATTAACAACATTATGTTTATATTTTCGAAAAGACATCATATACAAAAAACTCTCTTATAGTGCCATGTCCTATCGTGGGTTAGCAAGGAACAAGGAAACGACAAATCGTCTGTCAACTAGAAGAAATGAAAATTGTGAGGAACCTGTGTTTTTTTTTTTCAGAAATATGCAGGGAAGTTTTCCAGAAAATATCAAGATGATATATATCAGCTATCTAATGGAGTGGTAAGACTTTAAATTGTTTGCTTTTCAAAATACATGAAATCGATTTTAGTCGCTTGGGAAGAGTGCAACAATAAAATCTTTAGGGATGGTCAAAATGATCTTTTTTTTTAAATCACCTCTGGGTCTCACCTATGAAACCTAAACTAACCCCTTCAGAAAAGATAAATTATGCCACCGTTGCTTCAATCATCTTTAATTATAAGTATCTGGGCTAAAATTCAATGGATGCATTTCACTCTGCTCAGCATAACTCCAGCATTTTGCATCGATGTAACAAATAAGTATCCTTGCTCAATGGAAATATATATTTCAATAAATTGTTTGACAATTTATTACTTACAAAAATTTCAAATCCCTATAAATATGTTTTACCACACAAATGATATATATTATATTTATATTTTACAAGATATTGCAGAAGAGAAATGTGTCATCGCAGGGGTTGTAGAGTACAACGAATAGAGGGTGTATTTGGGCGTTTTAGAGCGTGACAATTTCACATATTGCAAGACTTTCATCCGAAAACTTGATCAGTTTTGCCTGTCGAACGTAAGTGCAAATTCCTTGACACTAAACAAAAAAGATGTACAAAAATATGGCAAAAATGAAAAACGATTCTTTATTTTGTCCTTTACATGTCCTCTTAAAGACTTGTAATTGATTATTGACCATGAAAAATGTAAATACATCACTGAAGAAGTTTTTCGATATTACCAACAGGAAAAGAACATTTGAAATGAAAATTGTCCAATCTTGAAAATATATGGAAAGTTTTAAGTTGTTAAAATATAGCTCATAACAGGAGTTTTATTTTTTTTTTAAATTTGTAAAGCACAGTTGTAAAGCAGTTCTGAAAAATCTGCCTAATGTAGTTCCGATTTTCTGCATAGTTCTACCGGGGGGTCGAAGCAGGTCAAGCTTGGATAAATTCGGGTAGACCAATGTTCTTCGGGGTAGGTGGACAAGTTGCTAAAATGTTGTCGGGGCTATCCCTTCCAACAGGGTTTTGGTCGAGTTGGACAGTCCCAAGTTTCCCTGTGGAGTTGAAGCTCCAATGGGCCCGAGGAACATCGGGGAAGTCTAATGTTTGCTTGCCGCAGCTAGGGGACAGGACGTCATTCTGCTAGCGTAGTTGGTCTTCAGAAATTTCAGAGTGTTTTTTGGGCCTCAGTTGAGGGGGTCTTTGTAAGTTAGTTTGTATTGTGACCGGGATGTTAACAACCCGGAGTACTTACATGTCCTTACCTGTTCCTGATTTATTGGCCGCACTGTAGATGCCGTACCTGATGTAGCAGAGCATATCCTTAGATGTATCAGAGTTGGACCACGTGGTAGACGACAGAAGTAGATAGCAACGAGGGACCACGTGGTATTCCGAGATGACGCGGAGGATGATTCTGAAGAGTGACTGTGTTTGAAACTGTGTTAAACTTCTTATTCTTCTTATTATAGACATTAATGTTTAAAGATTTATTATTGTGTAAATGTACGTATCATGTGTGGATGTTAGGTCCTGCTAGGTATAAACTTAGATCATTTTTTGTATATTATAGTTTGTCCCATTGTATATATTACGGGCTGGGACGCCCTTTTACAAAATGGGGAGGAGTGTAGTGGTCCTGGAGGAGCAGGGGACGAATTTTCCTGTAGCCTTCGGTCACGTGTTCTACTATGATGCGAAGTGTGACGTAACACTGTCTCTTATAGATTTGAATGCTGACCTGATCGGACGTGTATATCTGTAAGTGATTTGTTTTATTGATTACCTTTGGTGATGACTAGTAATAAAGTACAGAATTTATAACCATAGTGTTTTCTCTGTTATCCGCCATCACAGCCATGTAGTTACTGTAGAGAAACACTATAGAGTAGAATATCTGGCACACATTAACAACATTTATACGTTTATATTTTATAAAAAGTCATCATATACAAAAAACTCTCTAATGGTGCCATGTCCTATCTTGGGTTAGCAAGGAATGGGGAAACGACAAATAGTCTGTCAACTAGAAGAACTGAAAATTATGAGGAACCTGTTTTTTCAGAAATATGCAGGGAAGTTTTCCAGGAAATATCAAGATGATATATATCAGCTGTTTGTGTGACTGTAGACAATAACTCTCGGTCTGGGTCCACCAGAAGGGGACAGGAAGTTCATCAGCATGTCTTACTCGTTAAAGATGGAATTCTGGTAGGTTAGAATTTATTTCTGATACATATAATTAAGACCGAGAGGGCATTTGATTGACTTGTACATGAAATCACTTATACAAACTAATTAATCTCAGGTAGGACGGTGTACTTTTGACCGAAAATGTAAGCTTTGAAACTTATATTTTTCCATTTCAATTTACTTCCTCTGTGATAACTTATCGAAAGATATTGAGTTTTGATCATTCTTCCGGCATGTAAATTTACCAAGCAATACCACAGACGCTAAGGAGGTCTAGTGAAATCTCGTTCGTCTGTGTTTGATTCTGACGGTAAGGAGGTCTAATGTGCATGTAAATCTCGTGCTGCTATCATTGTTTTCGACTTCAGTGGATGGTGACTATTGAAATTGAGAATCACATGGGATGCCTCGTGTAATTTTATATTTATTTGATTTCGTTTTTAAAATCTAAACTTACAATATCATTTCACAATGAAATGGAAATAGAAGGAATCACTATCTAGTAATTACAGTATGCCAGGGACAGCAACGTTTGTTGAAAACGTGGGATAATTTATGCATTCGCCGATTATACAACTTATCCCACGCTTCCAAATATTGCTGATGCTCAGGGATACTCCACTAACTAGACAGTGATTCATTAAATAGCTTTTATAAGCGCCGGCTTTAAAGGAAATTATGCACTCCCGCACTTGGAACTTCAATTTTAAGATATTTACTTTGTTTCAATAACAATTGCACGGAACCCACTTGTTCTCCGGGGTTACTGAAGCCTCCAAAGCTCGGTTTAAATGATCTTATCCGAAGGGCCGGTTTCCACGTTCCAATGGAGTTCGAACCCACGACGTTAATATCAACTCCTTACTTTGCACCTCTAGAGCAGACGCTCTAACCACTGCACCACGCGGGCGACTTATCCATACGACGCCAATATATTAACAAAATTAATCATACTCCATTCTAATAACAAAAATTGTCCCTTTCTTTAATAGAATGATCAGTATATTTATACTCTCCCTCTTCAATGTTTTTTTTTTAACTGCTGACTCTTAGTTAGCTTTTAAAGTTTTTCTTCTATTTGGATTTTTATTTCTCTTTAAATTTATTCTTCACATTTTTTTTCAGAAATTTGTTCGAGAACAAGATAACTGCAATAAAAGAACAGAAAGACAATTACAATCAAGAAGAGCACATTTACTGGCTAAACGAACTTAAAGGAATTTTAAGTTTATCATAGATCTAGAGTGACCGATGCAGCTCTCCGAAATAGGAACCGATGTGGTGAAAGAAAACATCACATTAAGAAGACACCCCCCCCCCTCCCTGGCACACACCGCCGTCTGACGATGGGGACATTGCATAAATATTGTACTCATTTTTATGTAAGTTTAAGGAAACAACATTTTAACTTAATTAAAAATTGAGAGCTCCTTTTTTCGTATTTATATTTTCTTTATCAATATTTTTATTCAATCTACGAAGATCCATAGGGTCCCTCGGCAAGTTTTAATGATGACACGGACGAAGGCAAGGAAGAGGAACTCCCAATCTTCAGTTTGGATTCCAGGAAGAGATGAAGGAGCATTTACGAACACAACGCCAACAAAATGAAAGAGAAGTGTAAAGTAGATGTTTTCTTTCCGAATCTTCTCTGCTTATGAATTGAAATAACGAGACTGTCCGCTGTAAGCCTTGTATTATAGATTTATTTAGAATCTATATATTGTTTTAGATTTTCATTTCACAGAGGGACGTTTTCTATTTATGGATCTAAAACGAGGTGTTCAACCTTTTCTTAGAAACAATTTGAGTGCTCAATATATATTATTTTAAGTTAATGAAACTGAGGTGCAACAAAATAAAACATCAATACTAATACATTGTAACAGTTGTTTTTTATTTCATTGAAAAAACTAGAACTGTCCAATCGGGACAAAATACCCCCCGCTGGGTTTTTCAGAAGTAAGTTTTTGTATAATAAAGATATGTATCAAACACGAATTATAAATTTTTCTTCCAGTGACCTTGAACTTCCCCAAATGACCTTGGGTCAAGGTCATGACACACCCTTGGGTCATGGGCAATCTTTGAGTGAAATAAGAACCTACCAAGTTTATCAATAAGAAAGATATGGACCGGACACGAATTGTTAAATTTTTCTTCCAGTGACCTTGAACTTCCCAGCATGACCTTGGGTCAAGGTCATGACACACCCTTGGGTCATGGGTAATCTTTGTATGAAATGAAAACCTACCAAGTTTATCCTTAAGAAAGATATGGACCGGACACGAATTATTAAATTTTTCTACCAGTGACCTTGAACTTCCCCAAATGACCTTGGGTCAAGGTCATGACACACCCTTGGGTCATGGGCAATCTTTATATGAAATGAAAACCTACCAAGTTTATCCATAAGAAAGATATAGACCGGACCTGAATTATGAAATTTTTCTTCCAGTAACCTTGAACTTCCACAAATGACCTTGGGTCAAGGTCATGACACACCCTTGGGTCATGGGCAATCTTTGTGTGAAATGAGAACCTACCAAGCTTATCCATAAAAGATATGTGTCAAACATGAATTTTGAAATTTTTCTCCCAGTGACCTTGAACTTCCCCAAATGACCTTGGGTCAAGGTCATGACACACCCTTGGGTCATGGGCAATCTTTGTGTGAAATGAGAACCTACCAAGTTTATCCATAAGAAAGATATGGACCGGACACGAATTATGAAATTTTTCTTCCAGTGACCTTGAACTTCCCCAAATGACCTTGGGTCAAGGTCATGACACACCCTTAGGTTATGAGCAATCTTAATGTGGAGTAGTAGATTCTAATGTCCCTCTGTAAGAAAGATATGGACCGGACACGATTGCACAGACAGACGGACAGACGGACAGACAGACAGACGGACAGACAGACAGACGGACAAGGTGATTCCTATATACCCCCCCAAACTTCGTTTGCGGGGGGTATAATAAAATGCAACTATTTGTCATGATACTCTGCAAATTGATTGTTGAAAAAACATTATACAGGATCAAATTAATCTATTTAAATTTATATCATATTCATTTTAAAAATAACAAGAGGCCCAAGGGCCTTGAATCGCTCTTCTGATAAATTGTACAATCTATCACTTCTATTAGAAGCCTCCAACTCTTTTAGAAACATAAGACCCAAAATGCATCAACTTACAAAGTTTGATAATATTTAGCCAGTTAGGACTGAATATATTATAATATAATTATAAAATACCATAACTAGGTCAAAGTGACTTACTTATTGATTGAAATTTTCTGAGGACTCAAGATACATTAATTGACAAAGACTGATGATTCTAATTAAATAAGTACCTGAAATATTCAAAAGTAGGTCACCATGACATACTTTTTGGTCAACATTCTCTGAAAACCCACGATGCATCATCTGACAAAAGTTGACGATTCTAAGCCAATTAGTACCAGATATAATTAAATATAGCTATCAAAGGTCAAGATGCCTAAGCTGACAAAATTTGATGACTAAGTCAATAAGTACCTGAGATATTCAAAAGTAGGTCACCGTGACTCACCTACACCTTGTTGGACTTTCAATGAAACCCTAAGATGCCTCAACTGACAAAGTTTGATGATTCCGAGCCAATAAATACCAGATATAATTAAATATAGCCATAAAATGTCAAAAGTAGGTCACAGTGACCTACTTTAAGGTCGACGTTGTCCGAAAACCCAAGGTGCCTCAACTGACAAAGTTTGATGATTTTAGGTCAACAAGTACCAGAGATAGTCAATTATAGCCACAAAATGTCAAAAGTAGGTCACCATGACCTACTTTTTGGTCCTCACTCTCCGAAAACCCAAGATGCATCAACTCACAAAATTTGATGATTCTAATCCAATAAGTACAGATACTTAAATAAAGCCATAAAATGTCAAAAGTAGGTCACCGTGACCTACTTTTTGGTCGTCACTCTCCGAAAACTATATATGCATCGACTCACAAAGTTTGATGATTCTAAGCCAATAAATACCTTAGATACTTAAATATAGCCATAAAATGTCGAAAGTAGGTCATCATTACCTACATTTTGGTCGACATTTTTCAACGACCCAAGATGCGTCTACTGACCAAGTTTTGTGATCGTAGGTCTGAAAGTAATCAAAATATGCGTGTTAAACAATTTGAAAACAAATGTTGGTAAAATTCAAATAGTAGGTCAAAGTGACCTACTTTTTCATAAATATGTATTAAGGTCCCAAGATGCATCAAAGTACAAGATTTGATGATTCTAAACCTCCCAGTGTCTGATATAATGGGATTTAATGTTTTTAAAAAGATAAGTCATAAAGTTCTACAAGTAGGTCACGGTGACCTACTTTTAAGTTGACATTGTTTGAGGACCCAAGATGCATCAACTGACAAAGTTTGATGATCATAGGCCTTAAAGTGTCCAAAATATGCCTTTAAATCATTTTGAAAACAAATCCCCGCAAAAAATTTAAAAAGTAGGTCACCGTGACCTACTTTTGAGTTTACATGATGTGAAGTCGTAAGATGCATCAACTTACAAGATTTGATGATCCTAGTCCTTATAGTAAGCAAAATATACACGTTTTTATTAATTGTAAATTTAGGTCAATTTTGAAGTGACCTTGAGACCACGCCCTTTGCCCGAGGGTAATTCCTTGTGCAAATTTTAATCTTCGGCTTATCCTGATCCTTGTATGTAAGTTTGGTGAAAATCTGCCTGGTGGTTATGGAGAGGAAGATTTTTTAGCAACCAGTACTTTTGGTTTTGTTTTCCTGATTATCTCCCCTTGTTTAAGGGTCCCAACCCTTATTTTAATATAAATGGTAGCCCTTGGGCCAAGAATACCCTGTGACAAATTTGGTACTGATTGGCCAAGGGGTTCTTGAGTTATGGCCCATATTCTAAAACGTTTACGAAAACCGCACAAATGGCTAGAGCATTAGCTCTTTGAGCATTTGGCTCAGAAGAGCTAATAAAATGCAGTCAGCCTCAGCATGATATTCCCATCAAATATTGTTCATTCAATTATTATAAACAGTTTAAAGTGCAAGAAAATCATGTCAACCTTTAAATGGATTTGCGTAATTTTTCCATTCCTTATAATAATTGTTTAAACATTTCCTGTGGTGCAAGCTTCAATTATAACTATAATCATCAACTGGTTGCATTATAGCTTGACAAATGCCCCTCCTCCATAAACATACACATATGCGCATGTCTTTTACGTAGAACATGATGATATGAAATTGGTCACTTGATATTTTCAAAAAAAAAAATTAATTTAACTAATATGTCTCATAAACTTTATACTAAATAGATTTTAGAAATAGGAGACTGGCCATCAAATGACAAATGCTATTTAAAATGACCAGCAGTTCTTCTGTCTAATTCCCATAGGACACAGATAAGAGCTCCTTGATCAGAGATATGCTCTAACAGAAATGATTTGGACAGCTTAAGCTACATAGAACTCATTAATTAATCTTTGACTGCCTACTAATTGCTATCAAGGGATGAATGGATCTTAACCTTCTCCTTTGTAGTGCAAACAAAATGCATTATTGCATGTGTCATTCTGAAATTAAATCTGAAAACAAAGATTTTTTTATAAATTTGATACAAAGATGTATACTGAAATTTATACTCAAATTCATTAAATAAGTTAGGCTAGTCACTAAAATTATTTAAGGCTGATTCCTTAGCCCAGTTCCCAAGAGACAGATAACAAGTTCTTGATCAGAAATGTTCTACAAGTTAGCTCCTTACACTAAAATAATTAATTCCTCTCTAATTTGACATGCAATTTTCTGTTATCAAAATTCTCCTTGACCAGTGCTTCATAATTATACCCTTGGGAGAGGTAGATTTTCTCTTATAAAATAACATTTATTATGGATTGCTGTAAAGTATATAATGAAAAAAAATTTTTCTTAATATAACATGTTTTAAAGAGGGATACTGCAACATTCCTACATTTTTTAGGATTGATTATTTCAATAGTGAAAGACAGTTATGTTTTTAAAATTCACTTTAATTAAAGGTTACAGTGACCTTAAATAGGTCATGACACACCTACCCAAGATGCATAAATTGGCCAAGTTTGATGATTGTAAGTCGAATAGTTTTCTAGTTATGAGCCAAACAAAACAACAAAATAAAAAAGAAAAAATGCAGAAAAATCATCCAATCATGATGAAAATACCAGGTGCACACCTTTATATGGTGAATAATAAGTGTACAAATTTTCAAACAAATCCATCCAATAGTTTCTGAGAAACCGTCCGGACAAAATCTTGTCTACAGACAGACAGACGGACATGGTGATTTCAATATACCTCCCTAAACTTCAATTGCGGGGGTATAATAAAATATAGTTGAATCCATTAACAATTCCTTAATTAATTCAAACACAAATTTCTAAACGTTACTTTAAACGGGTGGGGCAGACTGAAAATTGTTAGACACTGGAAAAAAATAACTAAAGCGTCAACACCAGACACACAAAATCCAATCGGCAACACATAAGTCTATGGCCTAAAATCCATCCCAACCCCGAAACCCCCTTTCAAATAAAATTTTCCTCAAACTAAGAACCCATTCCCCAAAATTGTACAGAAATATAACATCATCCGTTTAGGCGAGACAGTTAAACTGAATGACCGGACACTGGGTATGTAAGCGTATTTATTCGCCATGTACTATCGATCGGTTATATGAAGAAAGGATGTAAACTACAATGACCAATTCACTTGAATATCCGCAGGGTGCACAGCCCTAAAGATACACATTTCAGCCGTAAATTCTATAAATTAAGGCTTTTACATGTCTTCTGACATTACGTGAAATATACTGGGATTTCCCGTTCATGTGTAATTTCCGCAAATTACACCTCATCATTTTTCAAAGGTATTTAAGACTGCTCACCACCAGGATAAAAACCAGAAGTCTCTGTCGAGACTGAAGCTCTACTGGTAAAGGAAGAGGAAAGTACTTAAGCAGTTGGGAATTGAAAATTTGCACAGGCAAAAAAGAGAATAATGATCCTTGAATAAGTCTCTTTATGTTCTTAGTGTAGTCTACTTGTAAGCCACATTATATTATAATCAGACTAAAACTGTATTTGAAGTAGCAAATTTGAGAGTAACAGAAATTGCTATCTTTATTAACCAAGGTAATAATGTTCATTGAAGTCAAAAACGGATATAAAGAATTATGTACCTTAGTGTAGTCTACTTGAGTGCCAAGTTATATTGAAATCATACGAAAACTGTAGGAGGAATAGCATTTTGAAAGAATTTCACAGAAATATCTATTTTTGGTAACAACGCCAACATCGTTTGTCGAAATCAAAAAACCGATATACAGAATTATGTATCTTAGTGTAGTCTATTTGTGTGCCAAGTTATATTGAAATCAGACTAAATTTGTAGGAGGAGTAGCATTTTGAAAGAATTTCACAGAAATTTCTATTTTTAGTAACAACGCCAACATCCTTCGTCGAAATCAAAAACCGATATACGGAATTATGTATCTTAGTGTAATCTACTTATATGCCAAGTTATATTGAAATCAGAGCAAAACTGTAGGAGGAGTAGCATTTTGAAAAATTGTTTACAGACAGACAGACGGACGGACGCCGGACGCATTACTATCGCATAAGCTCTTCTGGTCTCTGACCAGTAGAGCTAAAAATCAAATGCATGTATATTCAGGCCCCGGAATCATGAAACAGACTCTACTTTAGGACAGATGATACAAACTTTTGTCAAAAAAAAAATTGAAAATAACAACTTGAGTCATGTTTTAATCAATAAAATGAAAAAAGTTTCTCCGAGTAGTTTCTATTTTTTTCAAATTTTCACAAAAATGGGATTTGAAGGAAAAAAAATTTGTACCCGGAATATATTTACTAGGATGGTTTCAGAGAGGTAGAATTTAGAACATCATAAAATGTTTACAATTTCTTTATATTCTAAAAAATTATTTGCATCATTTTCAATGAAGACCCAAAAATATATACCAATCAAGGCATCCATTTCTTTGTTTGTATAATCTGTCCTTAAGTCAATCTTTTAATCGTTTGTAAAATGTTCATTAGTTATTAAACGAATCGCTCATTTTGCAGATAACAACTCTTTGTAAAACATAAAAAAATTAGTATTTGTTTACTTTCTTAATCAACATTCTAGTACAACATGGATATTTTGACTCAATTGAACTTAGACAGCAGTGACCTAGGTAATGTTTACTCAATTGAATTCTTCATTGGCACAAAAGCACATAAAACAAGAATGTTTAGATAGTTATATATTTACATTGATAAGGTTTAATAAAAAATATTAATCCTTGGCAAACATGTTTCTAACATTTTAACAGTCTCTGAAATTAGATAGATTTGGGTTTAGATGCAAGGTAATTTATATCTAGTCTATCTTGAATCCTTTTATTAAAAAATTCCAAAAGTACAGAGGGCTGGAAATAAATACTCAATATTTATGAAGTGGACGACATAATTATGTTTGGATATCCTGTTTCTTATCATCATGGTTGAATGATGTACTTAAAAATGACGGCTTACCGCATCCCGTATTGTCATCGTAACATGGGTTGAAGTTCCGGGTCAAGAGTTGAGGACTTAACATTTTTAAATTTTGTGCCACGGTGAAAATCTAACATTTGTATTAATTTTATATAACTTTGTCTACATTAAAAAAAACAATATTTTCACTCGCCAATAGTGTGTCTTCAAAGTAACACAACAGTTAGGCAAAATTAACATCTTTAAAAATAGCCGTATAACGGGCGTGTAAGTTCGCTCTATAAACACGTTCAATGCCTCCTCCCCCAAACGCATATATATTACAATTTACATTTATAGATTTTAAAAATGCAAAAAATTAACACAGTCTTGATTAGGAAATTTCTTGGAATTTTTAGTTTTCATTAGGATCATGAGGAAAATTCTCGGAGTTCGTTAATTACGTTTGAAACCCCCGTCATCAAGTTATAGGAGTTTGAGTTACAAGATATGCGTTACAATATACAAGTTTTATTGACTTCAATAACACTGAACTATATTTATAAGAGTACACACAGTTCTTAGCTGTATAACTCATGTTTCACTATAGATAAAGAAGCTTTAAAGTATGTTGTTAAACCGTGTATTCCAAAAATAATAAATTTAGCTGTTGTTTTCAATTGTAAGCATTTGTGAAAAGCGATTATTTAATTTTACGCAGTGATATTTACAGAAATAATATTTTCTTTTAAGGTCAAGATCTAGTAAATGAAAGGTACCTACAGATAATTAAATCAAATGTAATTAATTCCTTTGATAATGCTTTATAATTTTCGCTTGGTAAAATGATGTGTTTCGGGGCACATTTTGTAGGTGAACAAGATGAAAAACCATATTTTATTGCCATTCATTGCCAATAAAAAATTCAGATAACCAGTCAGGAATTTGGGATTGTTCTTTTTTTTTAAATCAGACAGAAAATGTATCAAGATTGCCTCCAGTGATTTTTGATTAATGGGCTGCTACATCATTTGACTCTTAAGAACAAAGTTAAAAAATGCATATCAATTCAAAAATTAACAGTGAACAATTTTGAAAATCTTTGGTCACCATGGATTAATATTTTTGAGTTATATACATTTATTAAAACACCGACTTTACATATTTCTTGAATGAAATACTGTTCATTTAATATTTCATTCTTGTTTAACATCAGAGAGGAAGCGTGAATGTGTGTGTGAATGTGTTTAAAGAGCTCCTCATATACTTGACATGTCACTTTTTGAAAACAGAAGTCTCTGTCGAGACTGAAGCTCTACTGGTTTGTACTTATAGCAAAAGAAGAGAAAAGTATTTAGGCAGTTGGGAATTGAAACTTTTCAACAGCAATTAATAGAAAAATGATCCTTGATTAAGTCTCTTTATGTTTTAGTGTAGTCTACTTGCATGCCACATTACATTATAATCAGATTTAAACTGTATTTGGAGTAGCCTTTTGAGAGTATTAAACAGAAATTTCTATTTTTAGTAACCGTGGCAACACCGTTCATTGAAGTGAAAAACTATTCACAGAATTATGTACCTTAGTGTAGTCTACTTGTGTGCCAAGTTATATTGAAATCAGACCAAAACTGTAGGAGATGTAGCATTTTGAAATAATTTCACAGAAATTTCTATTTTTAGTAACCACAGCACAAAATCAAAAACCGACATATAGAATTATGTATTTTAGTGTAGTCTACTTGTGTGCCAAGTTACGTTGAAATCAGACCAAATCTGTAGGAGGAGTAGCATTTTTGAAAGAATTTCCCAGAAATTTCTATTTTTAGAACCACGTCAACACAGTTCATCGAAATCAAAAACTGATACATAGATTTATGTACCTTAGTGTGTTCTACTTGTGTGTCAAGTTATATTGAAATAAGACCAAAACTGTAGGAGGAGTAGCATTTTGAAAGAATTTCACATAAATTTCTATTTTAAGTAACCACGGCAACATCGTTCATCGAAATCAAAAACCGATAAACAGAATTATGTATCTTAGTGTAGTCTACTTGTGTGCCAAGTTATATTGAAATCAGACCAAAACTGTAGGAGGAGTAGCATTTTGAAAGAATTTCACATAAATTTCTATTTTTAGTAACCAAAGCAACACCGTTCATCGAAATCAAAAACCGATAAACAGAATTATGTATCTTAGTGTAGTCTACTTGTGTGCCAAGTTAAATTGAAATCAGACCAAAACTGTAGGAGGAGTAGCATTTTGAAAGAATTTCACAGAAATTTTATTTTTAATACCCACGACAACACAGTTCATCGAAATCAAAAACCGATATATAGAATTATGTATCTTAGTATAGTCTACTTGTGTGCCAAGTTATATTGAAATCAGACCAAAACTGTAGGAGGAGTAGCATTTTGAAAGAATTTCACAGAAATTTCTATTTATAGTAACCACGGCAACACCGTTCATCGAAATCAAAAACCGATAAACAGAATTATGTATCTTAGTGTAATCTACTTGTGTGCCAAGTTATATTAAAATCAGACCAAAACTGTAGGAGGAGTAGCATTTTGAAAGAATGTCACAGAAATTTCTATTTTTAGTAACCACGGCAACACCGTTCATCGAAATCAAAAACCGATACACAGAATTATGTATCTTAGTGTAGTCTACTTGTGTGCCAAGTTATATTAAAATCAGACCAAAACTGTAGGAGGAGTAGCATTTTGAAAAATTGTTTACAGACGGACAGACAGACAGACGACGGACGCATTACTATCGCATAAGCTCTTCTGGTCTCTGACCAGTAGAGCTAAAAAAAATGCCTCCAGTGTTTCAGAAAAAGGTAATGTGTGTGTGTATGTATCAGGACTATTTTTTAAGTGATTTTACATTTAATTGCATGAAAATACTTTACATAATTCAAGTCGTGTTGTAAGGGAGTAAGAAAGTGGAAAGTGACTATGACGTCATAATGAAGCTGGTCTAATTGCCTGAGGTTTATCGTACGAGTTATTTTTCGCACACGACGACTTAGAAATGGTAAGTCATACACAGGATTTTCCAAACAAAGTTCACAACCATCATTATATACGTAAAAAAACTGTTTATGTTCCGAGCTATCTTCCGAACTCATGGACAAAGAAATGTTGTCATACACAGGATTTCCCATTCGAAGTCCACAAGCATTATTATATGAAAGATATAAATGACATGTTGTTTATGGCCTCATTAAGATAAAAGTTATCAGGACAACTTTTCACTTGATTTCAGATTTAATTCCATGAAAATAACTCTTATTTTTTACATATTGGTATAGCAATCGTATAATACGTGAGTAAGAAAGTTGAGTGACCATAACGTCATAATGAAGACACTTTGCGTGAGGTTTATCGTACGAGTTAATTTTCGCACACAACGACTTAGAAATGTTAAGTCATGCACAGAATTTTCCATACAAAGTCCACAACCGTTATTAGCCTGGTACCTCGTGGATTCGTGGTACTTATCGATTCGTAATCAAATAAAATTGATTTACAAAACTTTCAGCTTAAGTTTATTGTGATTAAAAAATAGGAGGGTCTAATCTCTTCTTTATTAAAAAAAAAAAAATTGGTGTAATTTTATCACTTATCCGTGTCAAAATTCACCTTAAAATGTATGGTATTTATACCATTGTAGAAAAGTCAAGCGTCTCATTCATTCATGTTACATCTTCAAAATCTGAGTTATTGGTATGACGGGGTAGACTTTACTTTTCCGGTCCCAAGAATCTAATTTCACGCGCCAAACTTCGACGTCACACCCGTTGCTAAGTTCCTGTGTTTACGGCGGCCATTTTGATTTCGCTTGTAAAAAGTTGGCGAAAGTGTTTCCTGTACATCAACAACAAATAAATCTTACCTTAAATCTGAAAATCATCTAGGCTGTTGTTGAGGGTTGGGTTGAGGTCGACAAATGGCATTCTTGTTTTTTTAAAGGCGGAATGGTATCAGAGATGAAATCGGCTTTGTTTGGTTTGTAGACTTCCGATATGAGGTTGAGAAAGCGAAGGAAAGGGTCTGGGGAGTCCTTTAAATGCAACTTTCTGACGCAGTACTGGTAGAAATAACTGTCGTATAACGTTTTCTGGGATCCGTTTTTGGGTAGGGATTTTTTGAGAGCTCTCCAGGTGGATTCTATTGTATTTGTGTGAGCACCGGAGTCGGGATCTACGAAATTAATAGAGTGGTTGACAGTTAGGTGAGTGAAATCTTCTGAGTTTAGGGAACTGTAGGCCCTCCAACAGTCACTGATGATTGTAGTTCCGGGTTTGATGTGCTGCTTTATTATGGTAACTAATGTGTCAGCTGTTCTGTCCTCAACAGTAGTGAAAAAACACTTTTTGGAATCCCCTTCAATTCCACCAAAGACCCAAACCCCGTCGACACGCCTACCTTTGTGGAATTTTCTTTTCCCGAATTTACTTTCGTCGATTTCGACAATAATCCCGGGGCCTCCAATGATATTATTTCCGTTTTTTTGTAAGATCACGTCGCACACCTCTCTGGAATAATTGTACCAGTCCACAATGGTTCTCTCACTAATTTCCAGTTCGTGAATAACAAATTCCTGGTTACACTTGTGAACACAGAAATATGTAATGTACAGGATCTGTTCTAAGGTTAAATTATGATTTTCAAACCATGACCCTTTACGAATTGATACCTTTTTATGACTATTTTTGTTGGAGCATCTCCATACGTAGCAATCCCGACTGAATGAAGTGTCCCTTCGTAATCCAAACCGTCCAAAGTCACAAAATTTGCACACACAGTCTTTCAGATTAATCAATAAATTTAATTGAATTAACCAGTCAATAATTATTTCTACATTTTCAAATATTTTCCAGAGGTCTTTCAATTTGTATGGCATATCGCAACGTGCATTTCTTTACAAATTCACCTGTCACTCTACTGCGCATACTCCGCACGTGCAATGATGACAACGGCATTTTAGAGAACAGCTGATTTTATTTTATGTAAACGTAAGTGTTTTAATGTAACATTCTCTTTATAGGTTAAAAACTTCGTTTAAAACGAAGTTTTCAACTGTAAAATTTGACCTAGATTACGAATTTGGGGTCAAAAATGCCCAAAACCGCTTATTTTTAATTTTTACGACGGCTAACGCCGTCGTACTATATAAGAGGAACGAATAAGGCATTCATATAATATGGCGCCTTATTTTGGGGACCGGTAAAGTAAAGTCGTTCCGTATGGCGTGCTATTTCGGGCACAAATACTTAAAAAAAGAAATATATTTACAGAATATATATTGACAGAATTTGGTGTTTTATTCCATAAATTATTTAGTTTATTGCAAATACCTTTATATAATTTTCGAAAGATAATTGCAGAAAAAATACATAACTCGAGTCGCAAAACATGTTTTGAAAAGATTTTTTTTATTTAAAATTAACATTTAAATATTCAAATTAATATTCTTAAAGTAAAATTTGGATTTTAAACGGAATTTATTTGTATTTTAATTAATGCAAAAAGAGAGAAAAATAATTTAATTTGAAGGACAAATATCTTACAGTTTTTACAGCACTTGTTATTTGGCTGCGGGTTATGATGGATAAAAAGACACTGAATTTATAACGCTAGCAACTTTCCATACATTATTCAATGCCCAGCAACACCACTTGATATAAACAGTCAATCATGCAGACGACATCTGGAAATTCATATGGAATCAATTTACTTACTATTTCGTACCCCCTTAGCTACTTTTTTTTTAGGAAAACAGGTATGTCATCCAAAAGCGACTAATATGGATGTAAGCGTAATTTGTATATTTTTTGCGTTACTTATTGAATTTTCCGTCATTTTAGTTGCATTATGTCCCTTTGCTTACATCAGGAACTCTACTTTCGATTTCTCAAAACAAATTTCTGGAATAGTGCATTACGCGTGCCCAATAACGGAAAAAGAAAATACCACGAATCAATGGGTACCACGAATTGATGAGAAACGACCATATATGAGAGATTTAAATAACATGTTCTTTACGTATTGTCAGTTCAAGCAACCGTTCTTGATAAATTATGTATGCCTAATGGTAACCTTTGTAGGACAATTAGGTTTAAAATTAAAACAAGTGGAATGGGTTGTGTTTTTAGACCAACAAACTCAACTAAATTATTTCCTTTGTTCATCTTATTTCTCATTAAACCATACCTCGACAGAACTCTCATTGGCTCTGAGTGACAAGTAGCTGCAGATCTGTAGCGTTATGGTTTTATATATTTGTCTTTGACCAAAATACCTGCTTCCTCCAGAGACAATCCTTAAGATCAGATACTCTACCGCTCACATACACAACCTGGTGATCACATTGCCGCCAAGGTGGATCTGGTACACCTTAGTCATACCGTATCTCTTCTCCAATTTTTCGTTTTGAAGATAGTGCTAAATGAGGTTTTCTTTCACTGGATACACATACAGTGGTGTTCTGCCTCACTGCCGCATGTACACGGGCAGACCTTACCCTTGTCTTGCCAGGTCCAATAAATACAACAATAAACGGTTTTCTGTTTATTTATAACAAGACATGAAAGGGTAAAATACTGAAAATAAACAATACATCACAAAGATAACATCGTAATTGCTTACATTTACTTGAATAATCTTACAAACACGCATTCTGAATTAGACTATTTATGAAATGATAGTGCACATTGTTAACATCAGAGAACTTGTTACACATTTTAAAATTTAGAGTCTACCATGCAATGAGATTCTTAATTATATTCCTTAGAACTACTGTGAAACCAGTGTCTCTCAAACAAAGAAATAATAAAATATTGAGCAATCAATACCTTCGTAAATGTATCTTTAATTTCCAATAATATGGTTTTGACATCCGGCACCACACCAGGAACATCCGGTACCACACCAGGAACATCCGGAACCACACCAGGGACATCAAGGACATCCGGCACCACAACAGGGGCTTGAATGACATCCGACACCACACCAGGGATGTCGGGCACCACACCAGTGGCATCTGGCACCACACCAAGGACATCCGGCACCACACCAAGGACATCCGGCACCACACCATATATCGGGACAAGGCGTTGCGATACGAGTGGATACTTCTCGAGAGGGACGTTAAACAACGTATAATCAATCAGTATATCAGGACAATACATTTCCGTTTCAATTGCTCTGCTGACCTTTGCCAGAGCGACCGATTTCCTCATTGTTCTAGGGCACTAATAAGATGACCTACTGCTGCATATGATAATTATTATTATAGACAATAATTAAATGATAACACACTGTAAATGATTTTAAACCACCCTATATAATAAAACGCTCACCCTTAGGCGCTTAGCATTAGCATCAATAGTCGTCACTGTGTCTTTTTAAGGTTAATTAGGGAATCCTAAATGCAGAGATCTTGCGAAGAGTTATATGGAAGCATCTTGGGATAGTGTAGATTTTAAATTGTTCAAATCATGACCCCTGGGGGTTGGACAGGGCTACAATAGGGAATCAAAGTTTAATATCGAAATATATGAAAAACATTTTCTTCTTAAGAACTACAAGGACCAGAAAAGCTGAAACTTACAAAGAGGCATCCTGGGGCAGTGTAGATTCTAAATGTTCAATTTATGATCCCGGGAGTAGTACAGGGCCATAATTTGGAATCAGAATATGCTATTACAAGGGGATTAAGAAATGGTCAAAGCTTCTCGGGTGAGCGATGTGCCCCATGGGCCTCTTGTTTGACACATTTTTAAAAAGAAATTAATAGCAGTATTGAAAGTGAACAAAATGTCATTTATTCAATTAAACTGCTGCGTCTCGGGAAATAATCCTGTTCATGGGGAACTGGAATCTTGCTAACACCCTCATTGATATACTTTAACTGTACGATGTCTTCTGGACGAATGCGGTTGGAGCCGCTCTTCTTACAGTGTGCCCTCTGATTTTCCTCCTCGATTCCCAATTCATTCTCGATGAAGTATATCAAAACTGCCTCAGTATCTAATTGAACCCCTGGAATTCCATAAGAATCAGATTATCACACATTGTGCACATCTGTAGCTCCAAATATCGCGCATTCAGGTCAAATCAATAGTTTCAGATATTAGTCTTGTTCCTTTCTACGAAGACGTCTGATCTGGACCACTGATTCCTTAATTTTATTAACTTACTTTGCTTTTCATCATACTGCTTGCCTTAAAAAAGCATACCTTCATACATGTCATTCCTTTTAGATCTCATTTCCTGTAGCTCATTGTTTGTAGTCATCACATTTGTTTTCTAAATCCCCTAGCCTTTTATCAATCAGGTCAAGCTTATTCAATTTGTTCGACGTGTTCCAGTTTAGCTGACATCACTTTCAGCTACAAGGTCAGTTTTTTGTTAGTAATGATTTTGAATTAATAAACTCATTGTTCAAAATTTTTTGCTTCAACTTTTAACATTATGTTTGGGTAACCTTGCTGGCTCACTTAAAACACTTGGTTCAGAATGAACTCAATGCCAGATAAAGATGTACTGCCTCCTTGGTCTGACGGAGGTGCTTGAGGCTGAGAAGTTGATGATATAGCCGTTGTCTTCCCCTGTTGGGATTCCATTAGTGATGCAACCGTGGATGGATTGTTTGTAGACTGTTTAATTATGGCAGCTGCTAACTTGCCTTGGTCTAGAGAGGGGACAGTGTTCAACTCCACTATCAACATTTGCGTCAGCATTGTTAAGGTCTGTGCCAGCCATCACAGTAACGTCATAAATGTTACCAACGTTTCGCTTTTTAAGAATTTTCGAGGAAATCGCTGGTGCACCATCTAATTTTCACTTTGTGGCATCGCGGAGACCTGAGAAAATTGATGTATTACAGTAAATTCTGTAAATATGTAAATGTTTGTAATATGCACATGTGTAACGCATACAAAGCCTGATCAATGAAGCATTATTGTACGCATTAAGTAAAATAGCTGCAACACCTAATGTAATCATTTGTCTGTCAAAATACAAATTCTGTTGTTTTGAACAGGTATGATAGTTGTATGTCATGAAAGAAATGACATAAATAGAGTACACTGTTGGTTTTAACAATTTCAAATACAAGCCCATGGACTAAATGCCACGAACTTTATGTGCAAACAGAGAAGTATGATATTAGCGTGCTTTTCCAGGAGCCGCTCTACATGACATTCAACTAAGAAGAATGAAAACTATGCCAATATGCATATACCGCAAAATGAATAATATGGAAATGCATAAAACTATGAACTGGTATAGAATTTAGAACAAATTATGATAAAATTAGCTTACTCTATTTATAAAATGCGTATGGTCCCGCATAGAATTCATAGCAAATTTTGGCAAATGCAACTGATTTGTTAGTGCATTGTTGATAAAGTAAAATGCGTATGGTCCCGTATAGAGTATAGAGCAACTTATGTTAACATGAACATTAATCATTTATGCAATACCAGCCATATTTAGAATAAAAAATGCGTATGTCCCGCATAGAAAAGCCATTAGTGACAAATGAACATGAACTGTCAACAAGGTAACATGCTTTATGGTCTCGCATGTATGCTTATAGTATCGCATGGGATATCAAGCACAAGTTGTGATTAAAAACATGATCTGTTTTTACACTTTAAAGTCAAATGCGTATGGTCCCACACAGAATAAAGAACAAAAATATGGCAAATGACAAAAACTGTTCAACACTTATTCATAAATATAAAATGTGTACAGCTAGCACTGTGACCCAACTTGATGAAAATCAATTACTTGCATAGTTCTGTTTTTACAATTTGGGCAACCGCCTTGATTATCCTCCTAGTTCTTCAAACTGAAAAGATAATAAAATATATATTTATATTAACAATCTTTTCCATCACAACATACATTTCACTTTGTAAATAAGAGAATCAACACATACTTGTCTATAGTTTATCATTTGCATTACATGTTTTGGTTCTTATCAAGCACTATTCTCATTCTCATTCAAGTTAGGCCCCGAAATGTTTTCCTTACCAGTAGAATCAAGAACGATTCTCCAGATTATGGAGTATTATTACCTCCTAGTCTTATGATTATTCTTGTGACTAGACGGTTCGCTGTATTTACCGAAATATATATTTACTTGCATATTTTACACACATAATTGCGCCACGGTTGTTTCTGTAATATTACAGATAGCTATTCTCAAAGAAAGGAAACCAGAAGTCTCTATCGAGACTGAAGCTCTACTGGTTTGTACTTATAGCAAAGGAAGAGAAAAGTTCTTAAGCAGTTGGGAATTGAAACATTACCACAGCAAGAAAAAAAAAATCATCCTTGATTAAGTCTCTTTATGTTCTTAGTGTAGTCTACTTGCATGCCACATAATATTATAATCAGACTTAAACTGTATTTGGAGTAGCATTTTGAGAGTATTTAACAGAAATTTCTATTTTAAGTAACCAAAGCAAAAATGTTCATCAAAGTCAAAAACTGATATACAGAAGTGTGTATCTTAGTGTAGTCTACTTGTGTGCCAAGTTATATTGAAATCAGACCAAAACTGTAGGAGGAGTAGCATTTTGAAAGAATTTCACAGATATTTCTATTTTAAGTAACCACGGCAACACCGTTCATCGAAATCAAAAACCGATACACAGAAATATATATCTTAGTGTAGTCTACTTGTATGCCAAGTTATATTGAAATCAGACCAAAACTGTAGGAGGAGTTGCATTTTGAAAGAATTTTACATAAATTTCTATTTTTAGTAACAACGGCAACACCGCTCATCCAAATCAAAAACCGATACACAGAATTATGTATCTTAGTGTAGTCTACTTGTATGCCAAGTTATATTGAAATCAGACCAAAACTGTAGGAGGAGTTGCATTTTGAAAGAATTTTACATAAATTTCTATTTTTAGTAACAACGGCAACACCGTTCATCGAAATCAAAAACCGATACACAGAATTATGAATCTTAGTGTAGTCTACTTGTATGCCAAGTTATATTGAAATCAGACCAAAACTGTAGGAGGAGTAGCATTTTGAAAAATTGTTTACAGACAGACGGACGGACGGACGACGGACGCATTACTATCGCATAAGCTCTTCTGGTCTCTAACCGTAGAGCTAAAAAAATAAATACCGAAACAAAAATAAACCTCGATCTGAAGTAATTTTCTGTGTCTCGTAGGATGAAAGAATGCTTTGATAGATCGCTTGGAAGGCTTTTGCAAACTCCATTGGAGTTAGTATTCCTTATCAGTGTGACAAATTCTCGTTCCGAGTCAGGTCACGTGGTCTATGCTGGTGAATCGAGTGTGAAAAACTGAGAAAAGGGGAGAGTCCACACAATGTCAAATAGAAAACGCTTTCGTCTTTTCATATTTCCTCTTTAAACAGTCCCGTGGGGATCCGGGTTAGAATAGGTCCTCAGTACCCCCTTGCTTGTCGTAAAAGCCGACTAAATTGGGCGGTCCTTCGGATCAGACCGTGTAAACCGAGGCCCCATGTCGCAGCGGGTGTGGCACGATAAAGATCCCTCCCTGCTCAAAGGCCGTAAGTGCCGAGCATAGGCCTAAATTTGCAGCCCTTCACCGGCAATGGTGACGTCTCCATGTCAGTGAAATATTCTGGAGAGGGACGTTAAACAGTATACAATCAATCTTTTAACATCCTGATCCAAACTCATTTCGTCATCAAATATACATTGCCCAAAATTGGACTACAACATTGAACAAAAATAAACTTACCTCAGTCTGAAGTAATTTACTTCTGTATCTCTGGTGAAGAAAGAATGCTTTGATAGATCGCTTGAAAGGATTTTGCAAAAGCAGAGTACTGCCATTAGAGTTAGTCTTCCTTATCAGTGTATCAAACTCTCATTCAGGGTCAGATCACGTGATCGATGTTGGTCAAAAGAGCTTTGAAAAACTGAAAAGGTGAGATAGTCCACACCATTTTCGATAGAAACTTTTCATCTTTTGATATTTTTTCTTTTTACATCCTGATCCCACTTCTAAAGGTGGCGCAGTGGTTAGAGCGTCTGCTCTAGAGTCGCGAAGTAAGGAGTCAATCCTTACGTCGCGGGTTCGAATCCCACTGCGGGACGTGGAGATCGGTCCTTCGGAAGAGACCGTATAAACCGAGGTCTCGTGTCGCAGTAGGTGCTGGCACGAAAATGATCCCTCCCTATTCAATGGCCCTGAGTGCCGAGTAAAGGACTAAATTTGCAGCTCTCCACCGGTAATAGGGGCGTTTCCATACGAGTGAAAAATTCTCGGGAGGGACGTTTAACAATATACAATCAATCAATCACTTCTAGTGTTACACGCATAACTGAGACAAGAGTGTCTCTGTAATATATCAAAAGGCTATTCTGTTAAATGCATCAAAAATATACATTGCCAAAAATAAAAGATTACAACAAAATTAAACTTATCTCAGTCTGAAGTAATCGTCTGTGTCTCGTAGGATGAAAGAATGCTTAGATAAATCGCTTGGAAGGCTTTTGCGAAAGCAAATGCAAATTGCTGCTATTCCAGTTAGTCTTTATGATCAGTATGGCAAATTGTCGTTCAGAATCGGATCACGTGATCTATGCTAGTGAATCGAGTGTGAAAAACTGAGAAAAGGTGAGAGTCCACACAATGTCAAATAGAAAACGCTTTCGTCTCTTAATATTTCCTCTTTTAACATCCTGATACAAATTCTCATATTACACGCATAATTGAGCCACGGGTGTTTCTGTAATATTTCAGAAAGTTATTCTGTTAAATACAACATAAAATATAGATTGCCAAAAATGGGACTACAACAAAAATAGACTTACCTCAATCTGAAGTAATTATCTTCTGTATCTCTGGTGATACAGAGATTTTTCATTATCAGTGTGACAAATTCTTATTCAGGTTCAGATCACGTGATCGATGCTGGTCAAGATATTGAAAAAAATTATCACGAGACTGGCAGGTAAATAGATGGTGCAGGGTAACAGCATCAAATGCAAAAGATATCAAATGTGTTAGAACAGGTATTACGAGTCTCATCAATAGACTTCTATGGTCAGATTCCCCTGTAACAGCAGCCCTGCTGTATGGGCGTGAACATGAATCTGATGCTCTACAACAACATCCAAACTACAGTGTGCAGGAAACAGGTTTGTGGTTGAACCCTAAACACCCTACTCTCGGTAGTCCTGATGGAATATTCACTGATAAATTAAATGAAACAAAGGGTCTAATTGAAATCAAATGCCCATATGTACTTAGAAATTGCAATCCCTTGAATTTCATAGAAAGGACGTAAGCGAGAATGTACAAAAATCCGCCCTGTCATCGAAACGGATGAAACTTTTTCAAACAATGCTCTAAGATTAGTATATTATATAACATTTTATTTTTTAACAATATCTCTTCTTGTTTTATTTTTACAGCTGTTTGAATTTGGTATTGTTCTCAATGTTAATTCTACAACGTCATGACTTTGCCGTTACTTACTTTAACGTCATGACGTCAATCATATATACTTTAACGTCATGATGTGAATTTAATTAGTAATAAACATATCATATATATTCTAAAGAGGAGAAAATTCAATTATTTCTTTGTAAATCTCAATTTATCATGGTTTTTTCAAAGAAATTCTGAGGCATGGAAAAGAGTTTAGTGTTTGCTTTTCTTATAGTCTGCACTTCTCTTAAGAAAATATATATACTTCATAAGCAGTAACGCTGTTTACTATTTTACAAATGTAACAGTGTCAGTTTAAAATAATAACAACAACAAAATTATCAGTTTTGTAAACATTTGTATTTCTTGCTCCAATAGTATTCATAACAATGCATAAAATATTGAAGTAAACTTCACTTTAACAAATTTTTAAGGTAAATCATGAAAATACATAAATCAGAAAATGTGTATATGCAAAGTCAAGCTATGCCTTTTTACTGATTATTGCTACAATATCACACCCGACATAAATCTCACACATGAAATTATAAACAGGTAAATTGAAAAATAAAATTCTACATGAGGAGCGGCCCAATTTCCGCATCCGACTTAAAACTCACACAGCAGATTAAACAAGTAAATTGAAAAAATAATTTTCTTTTGAAAACATATATGCAACAGATACAATGTATATAAAATAACAATGAATAAAATACAATGAACATTAACTAACTGTTCACTCCTCGGGAACACTTTCACAGCTACTGTCATCACTGTCAGACTCGTCCAAAGCAGGTGGGATGTCAGCTGCATCAAGGACATGCTCGCTCCAGTCACGCACACCATATGTCCTTTGTTCATGTCTTCCTTTTGCCAGGTACCAAATGATGGCTGCTATGTGAGAGCACATGCCTACAACTCTGGCACCCGCTCTGCAGGTACAATACCATGCCTCTACAGAGTAATCAGAATACTCAATCCAAACTAAATACTGCTTTGATGATGTGTGCCGACTCTGAATTTTCACCTTTGGGAGCCTATCATATTCTTTATGGAAGAAAATATCACATCCTCCCTCAATGTGTTCTGAAATGTAGCTACGAGATAGCTTCAATTGATAGGTGCCACAAGTCAAATTCCGCAACTGATCCTCATCCAACATGGGGAAATTCTGAATTTCACATTCAAGAACTGTTTGCCATTGAGTAGTTCTTCTGTTAAGTCCATTCTCTTGAACCATTCGTTTGAGATTATTCACCTATTAAGAAAGCCATACGCATGTAATTATAACTTATATACTGATGTATTCAAGGGAGATGAGCAAGATGAAATTTAAAAAAGTTAAATGTATTCTTAAATGCAGATTTTTGCAGCTGCTCAATTACTAGTACATTAAGGTATTATACAATAAATCAATTGTGCAACTTAAATACCTGTTTGGACAGATAGAACATTTTTGATGCCTCTGCATCATCAGTCTCAGTGCTGTTACTTTTACTCAGGGGTGGAGAGAATCTGTTTGAGAGTGCGCAAACTATCCTGACATAGTCACCGATGAAGGGAATTTGATTAGTGGGTAGTGTCTTGTCCAAATATCGCCACCTCTTGATACGTGCGTTTGAAGATTCCACTACCCATCTGACCTAAAAAATATTTTTTCAAAACTTATTCATAGTAATATATATATTCATAAGTAATTGTAAATAACTTTATTGCAAGAATTTACATGTTATTTACATTTGTCACAAGTCTGCTCATATTTGCATCATCAGTAGTCATTTGGTTTTGTCCCTTGAGCAGAAATCGGGGCATTTCTGCCTGGATTCCAAGATCTTCAAGCAGAGGCAAAGCATCTCTGAACCCGCGGTCAACAATAAAGATGTCGTCTTCACTTAGCCAGCTCCGAATATCTTCAGCATTTGTTTTGATGATGTGTTGGAGAATTGATGCATCATTGTTTTTATTATCAGCAAGGTATGGTCCTAAGATTGAGACAAAGTAACCAGTAGTAGTCACGATAACCATAGGCTTGATTAGTGGTCTCCCCTTGTGGATGCTGTAAGAACGTCTTTGGTAGTGGAAATTATTGCTCTTAGCTGTGTATATGTAAGTGCCATCCAGTACCAATATGGCCTGTTTCTTCTCGATGTTACCAAACAGTGTCTGTGCTAGCTGTCATGTATGGTCTTCGATGACTTCCTCTCTTCTTATGTGTTCAAACCCAAGATGGTGCGGCACAAAGCTGATCATCAATGCTGCTCTTACAGCACTAATAGCCCTCCTTAAACTGGATTTGGAAGTTTGGAAAAGTGTTGACAGTATTTGATTTGACAAGCCAGTCTTTAATTTGCACTAGAATATGGCAGCAGATTTTCCTAGACTCCTAGACGGTGTTGGTTTCACTGCATCTTTCACAGCGTCACATATTGTATGGAAATCTTCCTTGTTGAGTCCCAGCAAAGACAAATAGTCTGTATCGGTCGGAGTCGTGGTGTCATCAAAGTCCAAATAATACTTGTCATGTTTATGACATAAAACACGCATCTCTTGAAGTAAACTTAGGATGGTAGTTCTGTTAACAAATGCATTGTCTGTCGTTGGTAACTGCTGAATTGCATCAGTTGTGAAGCGTTCATTTTCCACATGACCAGGACAACATCTATTTCCGGATGGAATTAATACATTGTGTTCAATAAAAACAGATGTGCGGCATTCTGGTGACACTACTATCAATTTGGGCCCTGGTTTCTTACAAACGATACAATAGGCATGAGTCTTTGCAGTGGATTTTAGGTGCAAGGATACAGATGGTGGACTGGAGAGATGTTTTCTATTGTCATTTGTTTCGGACGCTGGACATTCCCTGTGAATTGTGGTAGAGCAGGGTGTTGCAGATGATTTATGGCATGAAACATCTCTGTAATAATTGCTTCTACATATGCTGCAGATGACAGAATTTTCCCTTCCTTCCACCATAAACCTTTTTCTTAAATATTTTCATATGCCTTTGTCAAGATGCCTCTTTTCATTGGGTTTTGTTCTTTTAGAGCATAGCACACAGTTGAAGTATTCAGTTTTGTGTCCTGGCATTATCTGAAATTAAATACAAGAACATTTACATTTTATAAATTATGATCCAGGCTAATTATGAAAAATAATTCGTTTTACCTTTCCAACTGAATAAAATGATTTTTTTTATTTTACTGCCATAATTATACCCCCCGCTTGAAAAGCAGGAGGGTATATAGTAATCGGTATGTCCATCCGTCCGTCTGTCTAGCTGTCTGTCCGTCCGTCTGTTATGCTTTGGGGTATCCATCTCTTATCCGCAACTAGCTCCTCTCATACCACTCAAGGAAATTTAATAAAACTTTCGCAGAATCTTTATTACATATTGCCATTGTGCACCTCCTATTTTACTTTTTGATCTGACATATATTTTTGATTTTCCAGAGCAAAACATGGACACTGCCATTATATTCATATGGGAGGCGGGGGGTATCATTTAGTGAGCTCATTGCTCACAGTACCTCTAGTTTATTTTAAACTACAGCCAAAATGGCTGATTAAAATCTTTTGAAAATATCTTCTCAATCTCATCCAGATTAGAATTGCAATAAAAATTTCATCCCATGTATGCTCAGATTCATGGACTTACATATTGTTAAAACTTTGCCTGAGAAGGACATGAATTTTTACATCATTATACAAAAATTGTCTTCTTCCTCTGGGAATACTTTAAAGATATTTGATTGAGTTTAACCACCTCAAATACTGTTGCTTTATTTTTGTTTTATAAATCCTTTAAAACTATTAAGTTCTTACTGTGGTTTTCTACAATATATACTTCTTTTCATTTTTTTTTAAATATGCACACGCCTTAAGATCCACCCCCATTCCAGCAATTAATTTTAATTTATGAACAAAAAAAAACAAAAAACAGAATTATAATAATAAGATTGATTTTGGCTGTTTATTATTTTAAAATATTAACTACTATTTATATTCTAATGAATTTGCTTAAACATGCTATTATTTGCATTGTTGTTTATATTATTTTAAGAAAAAATCATTATTCAAGAAAAATCATTAAAAATATTTTTAAATAGAACGTGAATTTTTCAAAGAGAGGTAACTCATGAAAACAAAAACAAAACACCCCCCTGATGTTGAATATCTGTGTTAATGTGTCTATTTTTTGTAAATTATGACTATTAAAATATAAATTAATATTTTCACATTGATATATGGTCTTGTAAACATGATTACTTTAATGTGCTGCACTTTTATTTAAAAAAAAGAAGAAGAGGGGATTCTGACATGTCTCAGTGTTATCATTGCTTATCATATTGGTGTGAAATTTAAAATGAACTTACTAGATACTCATATGCCTAACGTTAAATGCAGATTTGAATAAAATCTTAATTTAGACTTATGCCGATCTTTTTTTGTATCTCAATCACACGTACTACAATAAACTTTGATATAGATATGCATTATTGCATACCTGACATGTGACAGTAGTCCGAAAAATCTGACGTTTTCCTGGCTTTTTTACGATCTTGATAGTTTACATACCAGGAATAGTCCGATTTCCTGGCTTTTTTTTTTACGATGTTGATAGTTTACATGCCAGAAAAGTAAAATATCAAAATCGTAAAAAAGCCAGGAAAACGTCAGATTTTTCGGACTAATCTGACAGTAGATCACACTGCAGACGACATATGGGTCAAGCGAGCGGTCCATGTATTATCAGCTCAGAATCATCCTATTATATTGATGCATGTGTATTTTAAAGCTTACTTTACTTTTTTGTTTAGAAGAATATAAAAGATACTCACCACAACAAAGTCATGTAAACTTCTCTATCTTCAGTCGATTGTAAATGCATTCCGGATAGTCAGTTATTTTATCACATCGGGATCGGAAATTCCCCTTTTTTACAGACGCAAGTTTTATATCGATTGGATTTTATATCCTTTAAAATTTATTTACTGCCTCAATAAATTATTAAAAATAAATCATTTAATATGACTAATTAAGTTTAACCTCTATTTCTACTAGGCCAGTTTGAGAGAAAAAAAAATCCGGAAATGATCTTTTACACAAGTCAGGCATCAAAGTACTGAAAAGTATCATTTAAGTAGGGCGCCACACGTGAACCATCAAAAACCAAATGAATTATGGAATAACGTATCTTTTTAACTGTGTTTAAAATTTCATCATGGTTCAAGGTTGGCGCCTACAAAAAATCGCTGTGAAAAGGTCTAAATTTCTTTGAAACTTGGTATTTTTGCATTACAGCATCCGGTTTTGATGTTTATAATAAAGCACGCGCTGTTTCCTTCCCAAAAATCAAGACGGCGACCAAAGGTTTAACACCTAATAAATATTTGGCCAAAGTTTCGCTGCTCAAGAATGAAGTTTGGTTTTCAGGAATTGACAGGGCCAAATCATGCCGATTTTGGCGTTAGTTCTTTGTCAATAAAGCAATGTAAAGATTTTTGTTGTGTTAAAGATAATCAAGGAAATTTGAGACTCAAAAGAAATCACAAATACTATTATCAAATTCAAATGCAGTTAGCTTTGTGTGAATTAGATGTTTGTGACTTTGTTGTCTGGTCTCCAAAGGGTATGTCAGTGGAGTGAATAACTGTCAGTAATGACTTGTGGTCTTACATGTGTCCGCAACTTGAGGCTTTTCATAGAGAATATCTTGTTCAAGAATATTTCCTCATGCGACTACCTCGTGAACTTGAAATTATACAGCTTCAGTATTAGTTTACATTTGTACAGTACATAATAAAACATATTTTTCAGTCATTCTTGTGTACTGTTTTTATTTTGAACAGATAAGTAAATATATGCATACAGGTAATCTTTCTTATCAGTTAAAGATTAAACCTATAAGAACAAGTAAATCCTGA
>NW_026931294.1:0-4558 GCF_032062105.1 Saccostrea cuccullata | reverse complement strand
TAATCCAATTATAACACAAAATGAATATTAACCCAATGAAACCCCAGATAGCATGACAGGAGGGTTTTATTGGAAACCTTGGCCCGTCATTCCGTCACCTTATCAGATAAAGGGGGGAATCCCCGAGGTGTCCCGAAGGGTTTTAATCTAAAAAATGATAATTGGTGACGCAACGTGATGTGTTGTAAAATTTTACATTTTAAACAGTAATACAAGAAAATTTTAAATTAATTCATAAAAAACGATGTTTTAACAAAATGTTATTAGCCATTCCAAAAAGTATGTGCTGTGTGATTGGAGGGGGGGGGGGGGGGGGGGGTTAGAATTTTGAAAAGGTCCTCGGCAATTATAGCAAAACATTTATCAAAATCTAATTTACATATTAATAGAATTCAAATTGGTATATAATGAATTAAGCATGTAAAATAAATATAAGAGGTTAAGTTATAGGTCATGGGGAAAATTTATAATCAATTTGATGAATACACTGTACATGTAAATTATATAGAATTATTTTGACTTTTTCCTTGGAAACCGCCCAATATGTAGGAGGGTTTTTAAGGCAAACACCAGTGGGGTATTACTGTTATGACAGCATCTAGTTATTACTTTATTTAATATTACTAATGGTTTTCTTCGCCTTATTCATCATTTACAAGAAAAATATTTTTTAAAAATACTGATAGAGTGGGAGGAGAATATCTATGAAGATGAGAACAATACTAGTGCTAAGCCCAAAAAACAATTGAAAAATTAAAAATTGGGGTTATTTTAAAAAAAATATTTTTCTCATACAATAAAATTTATTCTAAAGTAACATTTTAATTCTATATTGTCAATCCCTTTTCTTAAAAAAATAATTTCCCAGCTCTTGCATCTTGT
This sequence comes from Saccostrea cuccullata, assembly GCF_032062105.1. Classification (NCBI taxonomy): domain Eukaryota; kingdom Metazoa; phylum Mollusca; class Bivalvia; order Ostreida; family Ostreidae; genus Saccostrea; species Saccostrea cuccullata. The sequence continues at coordinate 3,676 of NW_026931294.1, read as the reverse complement.
TAACTAAGAAATTCATAAGTAAAAGGGTTTTTTACATACAAATAATTTCTAAATGGGCAAAAATTTTAAAACAAATTGACGAAACTAGAATATTAACATTTTTTTAAACTATAATTCGTTTGTTAAGCGCCAAAAAAAGTACGGGGGCGGGGAAATGTTAAGGGGGTGTTGGCTTCCCCGGCATTTTATCCAACATCTTGTGATTTTGAGGCCGGTTGCTTTCCTCTGAATTGTATTTATCAATGCAGTTTTGATCATGAAACTTACATCCCAAGTTAAGTCATTTTATTCAAGAATCACCAACAGTAGCATCATGATATGTATTTTGACAAGTTACGCATTGGTACAAGTTTGATTTTCAAACTATCTGAGGCTTAAGGAGTTTTCTGATTGAAATTTGTTCTTGTTTGATCTCTTTTGTTGTTGTGTGTTGTTGTGAAAATTTTCACATTTTCATCTTCTTCTCAGTTTCCACTAAACTTGGCAAAAAATAATCTTGGGTAAAGGGGATTAATTTTTTCAAATGAAGGGCCACACCCCCTCCAAAAAGAAAAAAGAAAAGGAAAAAATTTAATGGCGTCATTGAAAACTCTTCTTTTCAAAAACCACTGGGCCACGAAAAATGAAAATCAAGTGGAATCATTTTTGGGTTGTGTAGAATCAAAAAGGGGGGCTTGTAAATAGAAGTCATATAGGAATGGTTACTTTCAGCGGGGTTAATTGTACTTTTTCAAGTTTTTCTGCATCATATTTTAGCAGCCATATCCTAAAAGATCGAAGCATATTCAAGCATAGGTCTGTGAATTAATATACAATTTTGTTTAAATTTTTTTACCCTTTTTAATTTAAATTTTTTGAAGGCCTAGTTTTTTATAGGACTGTTTACAAACCATAAAAAATTAAAATGGGTTTTGGCAAAAAACCCCCAAAAAACCCAAATGGCGATGGATAAAAATAATTATTGCCTTTAAAAAATAACTTTGGCATAACAGAATTGTTTTTTTTTTAAGTAAACTACCTTAGTTTTAGATGGATTGAATTTGATAATTCTTTTACCAAATTTCCAAATGTGTAAATCATGATTCAATTTGTTTTATATCCAAAATATTGTATGATGATTGTTGAAGGGAATTATCATCCCACAACACACATTGCAATCATATTTTCAGTAACATCATTTATATAAATAAAAAAAAGTGGGCCCAAAAAAGAACCCTGATAACCCGCAAAAATATTTGTTTTGATGATAACAATTCTTTGTGCATAACTTTTTGAGCTTTTTTTTAATAACGGGAAAAACCCATTTGGGAATATCACCAGTTATACCAAAGTTTGAATTTAAATAAAGCCCTTTGTGCCAAATTTATAAAAGGCCTTTTAAAATACAAAAACCAAACAACATGTTTTGCCATCATGTTTTGAACACTACTATGATATGTTTTAGTAATTGATATACAGTTGAATAGCAGGTAGAAATCCTGTTTGGGTATCAAAAAATAAGTCATTGGTATAAAAAAATTTGTCCCGTGTTTAAAAAAACCTCCCTAATTTTGTAACACAGGATAGTAACAATTCAGGTCTGTAGTTGGAAACCACGGGGGGGTACCCTTTTTTAAAAAGAGGAATCACATGGGCTAATTTCCAAAAAAGGGGAAAAATTTTTTTATAACGACCTATTATGTAAACAAAATAACAAACATGATTCATTTTTTATGGCTTTATTAATTATTTGTCAAATAATTATCAACACAATGATGTACACAAGGTTTCAATACAATGATGTACACAAAGTGGATATTGAGTAATTATTACACAATGGGTACAATGATATTCAACGATATACAACGATATTAAAGATATTCAATGATATTAATTATTCAATGATATTCAATGGTATTCAATGATATTCAACGATATTCAATGATATTCAATGGTATTCAATGATATTCAATGGTATTCAATGTTATTAAATGGTATTCAATATATTCAATGGTAAACAATGATAACTGAATTGGAATAAGCAGGAAACAATGTATAAGAAGGACAATGATCTACATCGACTTTTGCAACAGTGAATGATGTAGAATATTCATAGGACAATGATACGATTAGAGAAGCCCAATTATTGGCCACGGACCTGGAAGGTAACAGGATCAGCAGCGAGCTTCTAGCAAAATTCGGCCATAGTCTTCACATGAAAGCTAATAAGCTGAACACCATTGAGTACACCCGAGATAACATAATGAGCTGTTTGCTGATCAGGATACTGAAGAAGATATGCTAGGAGTATGTTGGATGTAATAGGTGTTGAACCTGGGGCCCATATATCTTGGTCTTTGGAAGGGTTGCCTTGGTCTACTTGTGGGCTGTTGGGAACGAAAATTGGTTTGAGATGGTTGATTGTAGCGCATTTGGTTAAAATTTTGCCTAACGTTTGGTGATGAAGAATTGTTTATGGTTGACCCGCAATGAATTCGGGGGTGATTCTTTTGACAATACATGCATGCAAGCAGGTAGTTGCATGAGGGTCTAGCACAGGAGCCTTTAAAGTTGTAGTCAAAACATTTCAGTGAAGAAGAGTGCGTTTGTTGGCTTTGCATGTGGTTCGACATATACAATAACCATAACTCAGCATCAACAGACCCCCAAGGTAAGGACGTATTTTTTGACATTTTCAGCCTGAATTGTTTGTCATATTCTAACCAACCACCCGTGGGAAAACGACTAGCCCCTAATCTAATTACTTGCATGTATTTGAGGATGCCTTGGATATCGGCTGGATGCCTTGTCAAATAGACACTTGCAAATATCAAAAATGCATCACACCACATTTGAATGGAAGTAATTTTCTTTGTGTTTTGCTTTGGTTGCATAAGTAACTGTCCATCAACAATTGAGAATTTTTGTTCGTTTTGAGGATCGGTTTCCGACAGCATAACTTTTGACAATTCAATGTATTCCTTAGCCCAAATGTTTTCTTTTATTTGCTGTTGTACATGTGCTGCCAAATCATCAGTAACACTAATTAGAGTGTTAGGGATTGGTTGCACGAAATCAGGTGTAATGCTATTACCTGATTGGTTTGTAGTGGATTCTGAGGTGACTGAAGAAGGCAGAGAAGAGGCAAATGATACACATGCTGCCTGAGATGTGATGGGTGGGACCACCGGTGCCATAGCTGCTGTGCAGGTGGTTACTGGGGGGGGGGGTCGCTTCTGATGTTGTGATGGTATATGTGTAGGCCCTGGTGGTTCTGGCACAGGGTGACGTGGACGGACGCTTTGTCCTGGATCTGTTCGCCCGGAGCATTATCTTGCCTTATTTGCAACGTTGGATGGTAAGTGTAAATGCTGAATTGGACTGGACAATGGAGGATGGAAAAGGAAGTGCTAAATGCGCATGTCTAATAGATGTGGGTAAATGAATGTGAATTTGAGTGAGAGTTATCCTTCTTGGGCTATACTATAGCTCTATTTGTTTCCATAACATGACTTAACTCATATTGAGTTAAGTCCGATTAAATAACATAGTTGGTGGTTTAACAACAGTAGAAATAGTCGATTTTAACATATTATGGCTAATACAATACGGGAAATATTGAGATTATGTCTAATACTTCCTGTTCGTCGATTTTGATGTTGCATATGTGTCATTACAAGTATAATACATTTGTGGT